>NC_057799.1:601410236-601491074 GCF_018294505.1 Triticum aestivum
GATAGAGCGATATTGGTTGCATGTTCATATGGTGCCTAGCTTTCATTTCTTCCAATTTTGTTGAAATGCCTTCCGCTTACTGTTTTTTCATACATATTCCATCCTCCTATCGTACGTGTGAATATGAAACGTTGTCTTTTTTTGTATATATTCCATCCTCCTATCCTACGCTTGCCTTAAGTAGTGTTCATCTGTATCATGCATCAACCAGTTATGCAGAGCTAATTTCATTCATCTTCCTGTGGTTTTGAATTCATAAGGCAATATCAGAAAATAGGAAGGAAAAGAGTAAGTTAGGGGATGTTGGTGGTCCTCCGCACCGACGCAAACAGAGACTCTCTAGATTTGCCACTGCTACTGCTAATGAAGTTGAAGTCCCAAGTCTACATGATGAGTTCATCTCCCGTACTCCACCATCGCAGGTGCTTGCTCTAAGTTGGCAGTGTGATAATTGGTTTCATGTTGCATATGTTGTCTAGCCTGTATTTCTTCTATTTTGATTAAATTGCACCTGCTGAGTTTATACGTTATACATGTGCATATGACATGGCTTTCTGTGTCTAGAATACACTACATCTATCTATCATACCATGTTCTTACATCAAAGTACTCTCTATTGTGTATCCCGCATCAGTCACTCATGATTGGACGCTTTTAACATGGCAGTTTGATAGTGGTTGCATCTTGCATTGATTTCTACGTTGTATTGCTTCTAATTTTTCGAATTGCCACTTATGACAAGACACTTTTAACTTGGCAGAGTAATATTGGTTGCATCTTTCATATGGTGTCTAGCTTGCATTACTTCTATTTTCTTGAAAATCCTTCTGCTTAGTTTGCACATCGTAGCTGTGAATATGTCATGCCGTCCTGTTTTCCTTACATATTCCATCCTCATACGGTTGTCTTACATCAAAGTATTGCTTATCTGTATCATGCATCAATGAGTTCTGAAGAGTGATTTTATTCTTTTGTGTTGTGGGTACAGCTTGACCTGGAAAAGTTAAAAAAGAGCAAGGAAAATAATATAGTAGGGAGTGTTGTTACTCGTCGGGTGAAACGGAAAAGGATATGTCGTCGAGATTCTGCTGGTACTTATAGTCCAGTAGAAGGTCCAAGTCCACCGGCTAAATCTACAAACACAGTATCACCTGCTCCACCAGCTGCAGCATCCGCTTCAACTGTACCAGCATCTCAACCAGTTAATCGTTCGTTTGCTCCGGAACTAGCCAGTTCCCAAGATTCCTTCACACCTAACACTACTTCCGAAGCACTGCTGACACAACAGGACTTGGCAAGATCAGATGAACCTCATGAGCATCAACACCAAGATGGTACCTGACCGAGTCAAGTTGCAGTCGCATGCTCCTTTATATGTACTCTCACAGTTTGATGTACACTAACACTTTCCATATTCGTTGTTGAACTAGCACCACGGCGCAAGCGGAAACAGACATCGGGGATAATGCTTGACATATTAACAAAATCTAAAGGAGGAAGAATGGAGATCCATTTTGAGGCAGGTTTAAAAAGGCCACGTGATGCTACAGAGTCAGCCAATTTAGTATCAGAGGCAGTCGTTGCCGTTAGGTGTCATGCATGTATCCTCCCAAGGTGGATCCAGTACAGGAATGAGAAAGACAATACCCAGTTTAACACCTTCCTTGACCATTTATCCGTAAGTAATGTTATTCATCGCAATTAGTAATATTGTCTTGCTCTATCCCATACTTTCTAGCTTCCTCCTAATAAGACTCACATTCTTTTTTCAATAGATGAGGTTCAAGTTGGATCCGAAAGATGATGCAACTAAACAAGCATGCACTCATGTTTTTCAGTCTGCTCTGCGACAGTATCGGTACCACCTTAGGAAATCTCACTTTGAAGGCAAGGCTAACAATGAAATCGCCCAAACATCTCCAGTGGAATATATTACAGATGAAGTATGACAGCCTCGTTAAACACTGGTCTGATCCAAAGTATCAGGTAGGCTATATGTATTTGATCAGACCACATATTGAACTTGTATTTATGTATGTGCCTTACAAGTGTATCTTCTTCTAGGCTAACTGTTTGAAGAACAAAACCAACCGTTCTAAAGTGAAATTCCAACAGACAACAGGATCTCGTAGCTATATTGCACACTGCGAGGCTCTTGCAAATAGCTGCTACTTCCTTCTTTTTTTGTGCCATATTATTTTATCTATATTGACTTGTTCCGAATACAGAGGAAAGCCCATGCGGACCAAAAAGAACCTGAACCGAATGCAGTGCAAATCTTCAAGGATTGCCACACCAGCAAGATGAAGGGCATGAGCACACCAGTTCAAGCCGCTGTTGTAAGTCCTTAATCCTCCTGCCTTGAACTGATTGGTACTGTGATGTGTTCATTTAACTACTTGGTTTGCAGCCAATGTCAGTTACTCTGTTCACTTTTATACACAGTTGTCTTAACGTATCATTTCACCTTACATGGTTTAAAAGAGATGAAGGATATTGTTTTGGTCTTGATCTGTAATCTAGTTGTTATGTTCACGTGCGCACACAATGATAAAATAGCCTGTTTGTTTTATATCTGTTTTCCCATGATATGAATGATGTCATACTATGTTCATCCTACTTTAAACCATGTGAGGAAATAGACAATACAGTAGGCATGCTACATGGACATATGTTCCGAAAGTGATTTTATTATGTAGTTGGCACTACAATACATGCTAATGTATTATAGTAGTTCACCAAAATAAGTTATGTATAAACGTTTAACCTACTTTGTTTGTTTTTCTCTCATTAGTAACTTATCTGGTACACTAATCTACAAGTTCAAACTTTCAGGAAGCTATGGAACAAATGATTGAACAGCCACAACCACCTGAAGGTGACGAGGCTACCACAGGCACAATGTCACCTCTTGCTGCAGTGCGTCAGTATCTCTCCACTAACAGTGCAAAAAGCACCTTCCTGTGTAATTCTGGGTTGGTTGTCAAGGTAACCTCGTCCAAATCGCCTACTGAACAAAATCTTCCTGCTAGACAGAGTGATATATCTGTGCTCCAAACACAAGTCCAATCCCTAATGGACGTTGTTTCGGAAACAAGAATAGTGGTTGAGAAATGTCGTCAAGATATGAATGGTTTTGAAACCAGACTATCAGACATTCGCTTCGTTGTTCAAGAGCAATGGCGGAAAAAGCTGGAGATCGTGTTGCTCCATCAGATTCTACAGCCTGAAACATTAGCACTCAGGTCAAATGATATGTGCTTCTATACATCTGATGGTGCTTTTATCTGGAAGGACTGTAAACTTTATGCCAACATGCCTTTTGTTGTATGGTTGGAATTTATTTTGTTGTGATACAACATTTATGATGCTGCCACAGGCTGCAGTAATTACGACGCTATTTTTGTATAGTGTAGGTTTATCTTAGTAATGTATTCGGCCGAAAGCTTCGTAGGAGCCCAACATGCCAACATTCGTCGTGCCCATTCCAATTGGGCTAAAAACGATTACGGGCCCAAATTGGCATGTAGCCCACTAAAAATATCTGGGCCTAAATCAGCATAAACTTTCATATTTTTCTGGTAGGCCTGTGCCCATAGTGGGCCTTTAACAGGCCTAAACATAATTTGGGCCCTCAGTAAAAATAGGCCATTTACAGGTGTAAATATCTCGAGCCCATAAAAACATGGGCCTTTAATAGAACGAAAGTGAGATTGGGCCCTGATTGTGCCAAATAACCCACTGGTCTTAGCAAGCCGAAATGGGGGCCCATTTACGATGCGGATCTTTGACAGGCCAAAATTCGAACGGGCCGTAAATGCGCCGACCTAATACACGGGCCTTTAACAGGCCAGAACTTCGGTCGGGCTAGATTATCATCATTTTTATATGGGCCGTTAATGGGCCCGATATGACGTTGGGCCACATATGGCCCATGGTTTTCGTCCGGCGTTAACAGGCCGAAAATGACAATAGGCCGAAAGTGGCGCAAATCTATAGTGGACCTCTAACAGGCCGAATGTCAGACATGGCCGAATATGACCCAAATCCTTCACGGTCATTTATGGGCCGAAAGTTTTGATGGCCTGTAAATGGGCCCAAATGAAGCAGGACCTTTAACAGGCCGGAAATACACCGGGCCATAATTCGGCCCAATTACTTAGCGTACTGTTAACGGGCCAGAAGTGACCATGGTCCGCGTTGATGACAAGTTTAGGACAGGCCATTGACGGGCCGATTTGACAGACAATGTTGGGCCTTTAGCTGGGCCGGCCCATTATGGTATGCAGAATCTTGTGGGCCTTCAGCTGGGCCGGCCCATTGTGGTCCGCAAAATATTGTGGGCCTTTAGCTGGGCCGGCCCATTATGGTCTGCAAAATCGTGCGGGCCTTTAGCTGGGCCGGCCCATTATGGTCCGCTAAATTTTGTGGGCCTTTAGCTGGGCCGTCCCATTATGGTCTGCAAAATCTTGTGGGCCTTTAGCTAGGCCGGCCCATTATGGTTTGCTAAATCTTATGGGCCTTCGGTGGGCCGGCCCATTTAAACTTTATGGGCCACTTTTGGGCTGGTCCACGTGTCAACATATCATAGGCCCATCTTGACCGTTGGATGAGTGACACCTGTGCCAATGCGGAGCTGACGCGTGGATCCGTTAGCCAATGAGAATTTTACACGTGGAAAATTGGCATTGGTCATGGCTGTTAGCGGGTTATCGGATCCAAAACCGGACCCGATAGCTTAACGGCATTCCGTTACGATGGATGCCACGTGTCGGTCACCCTTGAAGAAAGCACTTCTGTGACGCGCGATTTATTGTCATGGAAGTGGACACTTACGTGATGATAATTTAGGTAATGTCATGGAACACTTCTACGACAGCACAGGTATGACTATCTTGATTCTATCATAAATTTGTCATGGATGTACATGCATGACAGAAAATGTGACCTACTGTGACAAACACATATCATCACGGAAGTGTATTTTTTTTGTAGTGGTCCCATTACTCAATTAGAGGAGCACGGAAGTGAAGTCTCAAGAGCCACGGGTCTGTGTAACAACAGGCACGTAGAGTCAAGCTGGCTTTCAGGTGAGGCACGTGGATCCAGGCACGGGACTCACAGATGTGTAGATTCCACAGGCACGGCCGTACGACTTTTCGAGACCTCGCTCGGTATCAACACTCTGGGTGCACGATATTGTTTTGGGAGAGGTCCGATTACTAAGTGAGACACATGGATGCAGGCAGTGAAGCCACGGGAGAAGTCAGAGAGCAACAATTATATAGTCTCGTGAGGCACGGGCATGTAGCACCACAGGCAAGACGAGCCAAAGGCAACGTGTCCACCGAGGCACGGGCGTCTGGCTCCACAGGCACGTAGAGTCACAGGCAGCGTGTCGCCCGAAACACGTGAATGCAGGCAGAGGAGGCATGAAACTGAAGACTATGCACGCACGAAATTGCAGCTTCTCGACGCACAGGGACGGCTTTGGAATTGGCGTTCTCGAGGCACGGGTATCAACCCTCTGGATGAAGGAAATATGCCCTAGAGGCAATAATAAAGTTACTATTTATTTCCTTATTTCATGATAAATGTTTATTATTCATGCTAGAATTGTATGAACCGGAAACTTAGTACATGTGTGAATACTTAGACAAAACAAAGTGTCCCCAGTATGCCTCTACTTGACTAGTTCGTTTATCAAAGATGGTTATGTTTCCTAACCATAGACATGTGTTGTCATTTGATGAACGGGGTCACATCATTAGGAGAATGATGTGATGGACAAGCATTATGATCGTTACAGTTTCATTGCTACTACTTTCTTCATGACTTATACATGTTCCTCAGAATATGAGATTATGCAACTCCCGAATACCGGAGGAACACCTTGTGTGCTATCAAACGTCACAACGTAATTGTGTGATTATAAAGATGCTCTATAAGTGTCTCCGATGGTGTTTGTTGAGTTGGCATAAATCGAGATTAGGATTTGTCACTCAGTGTATCGGAGAGGTATCTCTGGGCCCTCTCGGTAATGCACATCACTATAAGCCTTGCAAGCATTGTGACTAATGAGTTAGTTGCGGGATGATGCATTACGGAACGAGTAAAGAGACTTGCCAGTAACGAGATTGAACTAGGTATTGAGATATCGACGATCGAATCTTGGGCAAGTAACATACCGATGACAAAGAGAACAACGTATGTTGTTATGCGGTTTGACCGATAAAGATCTTCATAGAATATGTAGGAACTAATATGAGCATCCAGGTTCCGCTATTGGTTATTGACTGGAGATGAGTCTCCGTCATGTCTACATAGTTCTCGAACCCGTAGGGTCCGCACGCTTAACATTCTGTGACGATTTGTATTATGAGTTATGTGATTTGATGACCAAAGTTTGTTCGGAGTCCCGGATGAGACCAGGGACATGTTGAGGAGTCTCGAAATGGTAGAGACGTAAAGATTGATATATTAGAAGGCTATATTCGGACATCGGAAAGGTTCCGAGTGATTCAGGTATTTTTTTGGAGTACCGGAGAGTTACGGGAATTCGTATTGGGCCTTAATGGGCCATACGGGAAAGGAGAGAAAGGCCTCAAGGGTGACTGCGCCCCTTCCCCATGGACTGGTACGAATTGGACTAGGGAAAGGGGGCGCCCCCTTCCTTCCTTCTCCCTTCCCTTTTTCCTATTCCATGTGGGAGGTGGAATCCTACTAGAACTAGGGAGTCCTAGTAGGACTCCACACTTTGGGCGTGCCCTATGAGGGCCGGCCTCCTCCTCCCTCCATCATTTATATACGTGGCCAGGGGGCACCCCATAGACACAGAAGTTGATTGTTTCCAGCCGTGTGCGGTGCCCCCTCCATCATAATCCACCTCAGTCATATCGTCGTAGTGCTTAGGCAAAGCCCTGTGCCGGTAGCTTCATCATCACCGTCATCACGCCGTCGTGCTGACGAAGCTCTCCCTCGACACTCTGCTGGATCATGAGTTCATGGGACGTCACGGAGCTGAACGTGTGCAGATCGCGGAGGTGCTATACGTTCGGTACTAGGATTGGTCGATCGTGAAGACGTACGACTACATCAACCGCGCTGTCATAACGCTTTCGCTTACGGTCTACTAGGGTACGTGGACAACACTCACCCCTCTCGTTGCTATGCATCACCATGATCTTGCGTGTGCGTAGGATTTTTTTTGAAATTACTACGTTCCCCAACAGTGGCATCCGAGCCAGGTCTATGCGTAGATGTTATATGCACGAGTAGAACACAAGTGGGCGATAATAGTCATACTGCTTACCAGCATGTCATACTTCGATTCGGCGATATTGTCCGATGATTCGGCGATACGCGAGACTGTTCTACCGACATGCTTCGCACACAGGTGGCTGACGGGTGTCTGTTTCTCCAACTTTAGTTGAATCAAGTGTGGTGATACGTCTCCAACGTATCTATAGTTTTTGATTGTTTCATGCTATTATATTATCTGTTTTGGATGTTTAATGGGCTTTATCATACACTTTTATATTATTTTTGGGACTATCCTATTAACCGGAGGCCGAGCCCAAATTGCTGTTTTTTGCCTATTTCAGTGTTTCGCAGAAAAGGAATATCAAACGGAGTCCAAACGGAATGAAACCTTCGGGAACGTGATTTTCGGAACAAACGTGATCCACATGACTTGGAGTGGAAGTCAAGAAATCAACGAGGAGGGCACGAGGCAGGGAGGCGCGCTTGCCCCCCTGGGCGCGCCGCCACCCTCGTGGGCCCCTCGTAGCTCCACCAACCTACTTCTTCCTCCTATATATACCTACGTACCTCGAGAACATCCAGGAGCACCACGAAACCCTATTTCCACCGCCGCAACCTTCTGTACTCGTGAGATCCCATCTTGGGGCCTTTTCCGGCGCTCCGCCGGAGGGGGCATTGATCATGGAGGGCTTCTACATCAACACCATGGCCTCTCCGATGATGTGTGAGTAGTTTACCTCAGACCTTCGGGTCCATAGTTATTAGCTAGATGGCTTCTTCTCTCTCTTTGGATCTCAATACAAAGTTCTCCTTGTTTCTCTTGGAGATCTATTCGATGTAATCTTCTTTTGCGGTGTGTTTGTCGAGATCCGATGAATTGTGGGTTTATGATCAAGATTATCTATGAACAATATTTGAATCTTCTCTAAATTCTTTTATGTATGATTGGTTATCTTTGCAAGTCTCTTCGAATTATCAGTTTGGTTTGGCCATCTAGATTGATCTTTCTTGCAATGGGAGAAGTGCTTAGCTTTGGGTTCAATCTTGCGGTGCTCGATCCCAGTGACAGTAGGGGAAACAACACGTATTGTATTGTTCCCATCGAGGATAAAAAGATGGGGTTTATATCATATTGCTTGAGTTTATCCCTCTACATCATGTCATCTTGCTTAAATCGTTACTCCGTTCTTATGAACTTAATACCCTAGATGCATGGTGGATAGCGGTCGATGTGTGGAGTAATAGTAGTAGATGCTGGTAGGAGTCGGTCTACTTGACACGGACGTGATACCTATATACATGATCATGCCTAGATATCCTCATAACTATGCTCAATTCTATCAATTGCTCGACAGTAATTTGTTCACCCACCGTAATACTTATGCTATCTTGAGAGAAGCCACTAGTGAAACCTATGGCCCCCGGGTCTATTTTCCATCATATTAATCTTACAACAAATAGCAATTTCCGTTACCGTTTATTTTGCTTTCTTTACTTTTTTATTCTTTATCGTAAAACACCAAAAATATTATCTTATCATCTCTATCAGATCTCACTTTTGCAAGTGGCCGTGAAAGGCTTGACAACCCCTTTATCGCGTTGGTTGCAAGGTTCTTATTTGTTTGTGTAGGTGCGTGGGACTTGAGCGTGACCTCCTACTGGATTGATACCTTGGTTCTCAAAACTGAGAGAAACACTTATGCTACTTTGCTGCATCACCCTTTCCTCTTCAAGGGAAAACCAACGCTGTGCTCAAGAGGTAGCAAGAAGGATTTCTGGCGCCGTTTCCGGGGAGTCTACGCACAAGTCAAGACATACTAAGTACCCATCACAAACTCTTATCCCTCGCATTACATTATTTGCCATTTGCCTCTCATTTTCCTCTCCCCCACTTCACCCTTGCCTTTTTATTCGCCCTCTCTTCCGTTCGCCTCTTTTTCGCTTTCTTCTTGTGTGCTTGTGTGTTGGATTGCTTGTTTGTCACTATGGCTCAAGATAATACTAAATTGTGTGACTTCTCCAATACCAACAACAATGATTTTCTTAGCACTCCGATTGCTCCTCTTACCGATGCTGAATCTTGTGAAATTAATGCTGCTTTGTTGAATCTTGTCATGAAAGATCAATTCTCTGGCCTTCCTAGTGAAGATGCCGCTACACATCTAAACAACTTTGTTGATTTGTGCGATATGCAAAAGAAGAGAGGTGTGGATAATGATATTGTTAAATTGAAGCTATTTTTGTTTTCGCTTAGAGATCGTGCTAAAACTTGGTTTTCGTCTTTGCCTAAAAATAATATTGATTCTTGGAATAAGTGCAAAGATGCTTTTATCTCTAAGTATTTTCCTCCCGCTAAGATCATCTCTCTTAGAACGATATTATGAGTTTTAAGCAACTTGATCATGAACATGTTGCACAAGCTTGGGAGGCACTTTTATACAATGATACGTAATTGCCCTACTCATGATTTGAATTTGTGGATGATTATACAAAAAAATTATGCCGGATTGAATTTTGCTTCTAGAAATCTTTTAGATTCGGCCGCGGGAGGCACTTTTATGGAAATCACTTTAGGAGAAGCTACTAAACTCCTAGATAATATTATGGTTAATTATTCTCAATGGCACACTGAAAGATCCACTAGTAAAAAGGTTCATGCGATTGACGAAATTAATGTTTTGAGTGGAAAGATGGATGAACTTATGAAATTGTTTGCTAATAAGAGTGTTTCTTCAGATCCTAATGATATGCCTTTGTCTACTTTGATTGAGAATAATAATGAATCTATGGATGTGAATTTTGTTGGTAGGAATAATTTTGGTAACAACGCGTATAGAGGAAACTATAATCCTGGGCCGTTCCCTAGTAATTTCTCTAATAATTATGGTAATTCCTACAACAATTCCTATGGAAATTTTAATAAGATGCCCTCTGAATTTGAGACTAGTGTTAAGGAGTTTATGATTTGTCAAAAGAATTTCAATACTTTGCTTGAAGAAAAATTGCTTAAGGTTGATGAATTGGCTAGAAACGTGCATAGAATTTCTCTTGATGTTGATTCTTTGAAGCTTAGATCTATTCCACCTAAGCATGTGTTGGAGATCGTAGCAGAAATTTAAAATTTTCTACGCATCACCAAGATCAATCTATGGAGTATTCTAGCAACGAGGGGAAGGGGAGTGCATCTACATACCATTGTAGATCGCGATGCGGAAGCGTTTCAAGAACGCGGATGAAGGAGTCGTACTCGTAGCGATCCAGATCGCGGTTGATTCCGATCTAAGCGCCGAACCGCGGCGCCTCCGTGTTCAACACACGTGCAGCCCGGTGACATCTCCCACGCCTTGATCCAGCAAGGAGAGAGGGAGAGGTTGGGGAAGACTCCATCCAGCAGCAGCACGACGGCATGGTGGTGATGGAGGAGCGTGGCACTCCTGCAGGGCTTCTCCAAGCACCGCAAGAGACGAGGAGGGAGATGGGTAGGGCTGCGCCAAGAGAGAGATGTTCTCATGTGTGTGGCAGCCCCAAAACCCCCTCTATATATAGGGGAGGGGGAGGGGCTGAGCCCCTATCTAGGGTTTCCCCCCAAGGGGTGCGGCCAGCCCTAGATCCATCTAGGGGGGCGGCCAGAGGGGGGAGAGAGGGGGCGCACCACTAGGTGGGCCTTAGGCCCATCTGAGCCTAGGGTTTCCCCCTTCCCCCTTCCCTGCGCCTTGGGCCCCTTGTGGGAGGCGCACCAGCCCACCTAGGGGCTGGTCCCTTCCCACACTTAGCCCATGCAGCCCTCTGGGGCCGGTGGCCCCACCTGGTGGACCCCCGGGACCCTCCCGGTGGTCCCGGTACGTTACCGATAGCACCCGAAACTTTTCCGGTGACCAAAACAGGACTTCCCATATATAAATCTTTACCTCCGGACCATTCCAGAACTCCTCGTGACGTCCGGGATCTCATCCGGGACTCCGAACAACATTCGGTAACCACGTATATCTATTCCCTATAACCCTAGAGTCATCGAACCTTAAGTGTGTAGACCCTACGGGTTCGGGAACCATGCAGACATGACCGAGACGCTCTCCGGCCAATAACCAACAGCGGGATTTGGATACCCATGTTGGCTCCCACATGTTCCACGATGATCTCATCGGATGAACCACGATGTCGCGGATTCAATCAATCCCGTATACAATTCTCTTTGTCAACCGGTATGTTACTTGCCCGAGATTCGATCGTCGGTATCCCGATACCTTGTTCAATCTCGTTACCGGCAAGTCTCTTTACTCGTTCTGTAACACATCATCCCGTGATCAACTCCTTGGTCACATTGTGCACATTATGGTGATGTCCTACCGAGTGGGCCCAGAGATACCTCTCCGTTTACACGGAGTGACAAATCCCAGTCTCGATTCGTGCCAACCCAACAGATACATTCGGAGATACTTGTAGTGCACCTTTATAGCCACCCAGTTATGTTGTGATGTTTGGTACACCCAAAGCATTCCTACGGTATCCGGGAGTTGCACAATCTCATGGTCTAAGGAAATGATACTTGACATTAGAAAAGCTCTTAGCAAACGAACTACACGATCTTGTGCTAGGCTTAGGATTGGGTCTTGTCCATCACATCATTCTCCTAATGATGTGATCCCGTTATCAACGACATCCAATGTCCATGGTCAGGAAACCGTAACCATCTATTGATCAACGAGCTAGTCAACTAGAGGCTTACTAGGGACATGGTGTTGTCTATGTATCCACACATGTATCTGAGTTTCCTGTCAATACAAATCTAGCATGGATAATAAACGATTATCATGAACAAGGAAATATAATAATAACCAATTTTTTAGTGCCTCTAGGGCATATTTCCATTAGTCTCCCTTTTGCAGTAGAGTCAATAATCTAGTTCACATCACCATGTGATTAACACTCACAGGTCACATCACCATGTGACCAACATCCAAAGTGTTTACTAGAGTCAACAATCTAGTTCACATCACTATGTGATTAACACTCAATGAGTTCTGGTTTGATCATGTTATGCTTGTGAGAGAGGTTATTAGTCAACGGGTCAGAACCTTTCAGATCCGTGTGTGCTTTACGAATATCTATGTCATCTTGTGGATGCTACCACGCGCTACTTGGAGCCATTTCAAATAACTGCTCTACTATACGAATCCGGTTTACTACTCAGAGTCATCCGGATTAGTGTCAAAGTTCGCATCGACGTAACCCTTTACGACGAACTCCTTTTCACCTCCATAATAGAGAAAATTCCTTAGTCCACTAGATACTAAGGATAAGTTCGACCGCTATCATGTGATCCATTCCCGGATCACTATTGTACCCCTTGACCAACTCATGGCAAGGCACACTTAATGTGCGGTACACAGCATAGCATACTGTAGAGCCTACGTCTAAAGCATAGGGGACGACCTTCGTCCTTTCTCTCTCTTCTGCTATGGTCAGGTCTTGAGTCTTACTCAATACTCACACCTTGTAACACAGCCAAGAACTCCTTCTTTGCTGATCTATTTGAAACTCTTTCAAAATCATGTTAAGGTGTGCGTTCTTTGAAAGTATCATCAGGCGTCTTGATCTATCTCTATAGATCTTGATGCCCAATATGTAAGCAGCTTTATCCAGGTCTTCTTTTGAAAAACTCCTTTCAAACAACCCTTTATGCTTTCCAGAAATTTTACATCATTTCGGATCAACAATATGTCATTCACATATACTTATCAGAAATGTTGTAGCGCTCCCACTCACTTTATTGTAAATACAAGTTTCCAACAAACTTTGTATAAACCCAAAAAACATTGATCACTCCATCAAAGCGTATATTCTGACTCCGAGATGCTTGCTCTAGTCCATGGAAGGATCGCTGGAGCTAGCATACCTTTTAGCATCCTTAGGATCGACAAAACCTTTCTGATTGTATCACATACAACCTTTCCTTACGAAAACTTGTAAGGAAACTTGTTTTTGACATCCATCTGCCAGATTTCATAAATGCAGCTAATGCTAACATGATTCCGACGGACTTAAGCATCGCTACGGATGAGAAAATCTCATCGTAGTCAACTCCTTGAACTTGTGAAAATACTCTTTTCCACAAGTCGAGCTTCATAGACGGTAACATTACCGTCCATGTCCGTCTTCTTCTTAAAGATCCATTTATCTCAATGGCTTGCCGATCATTGGGCAAGTTCACCAAAGTCCATGCTTTGTTCTGATACATGGATCCTATCTCGGATTTCATGGATTCTAACCATTTGTCGGAATATGGGCCCACCATCGCTTCTGCATAGCTCTTAGGTTCAGTATTTTCTAACAACATGATATCTAAGACAGGATCACGTACCACTCTGAAGTAGCACGCATCCTCGTCGTCCTATGAGGTTTGGTAGTGACTTGATGCGAAGTTTCATGATCACTATCATAAGCTTCCACTTCAATTGGTGTAGGTGCCACAGGAACAACTTCCTGTGCCCTGCTACACACTAGTTGAAGTGACGGTTCAATAACCTTATCAAGTCTCCACCATCCTCCCACTCAATTCTTTTGAGAGAAACTTTTCCTCGAGAAAGGACTCGTTTCTAGAAGCAATTACTTTTGCTTCCAGATCTGAAATAGGAGGCATACCCAACTGTTTTGGGTATTCTATGAAGATGCATTTATCCGCTTTGGGTTCGAGCTTATCAGCCTAAAACTTTTTCACATAAGCATTGCAGCCCCAAACTTTTAAGAAACGACAACTTAGGTTTCTCTAAACGGTGTCGTCTCAACGGAATTGCGTGGTGCCCTTTTAAAGTGAATGCGGTTATCTCTAATGCCTAACCCATAAACAATAGTGGGAATTCGATAAGAGACATCATGGTATGCACCATATCCAATAGGGTGCAGTTATGATGTTCGGACACACCATCACACTGTGGTGTTCCAGGCGGTATTAATTGTGAAACACTTTCCACAATGTCTTAATTGTGTGCCAAACTCGTAACTCAGATACTCATCTCTATGATCATATCACAGACATTCTATCCTCTTGTCACGACGATCTTCAACTTCACTCTAAAATTACTTGAACCTTTCAATAATTCAGACTTGTGTTTCATCAAGCAAATATTCTCAGCATCTACTCAAATCATCTGTGAAGTCAGAACATATCGATATCCACTGCGTGCCTCAGCACTCATTGGACTGCACACATCAAAATGTATTACTTCCAACAAGTTTCTCTCTTGTTCCATCTTACTGAAAACGAGGCCTTTCAGTCATCTTGCCCATGTGGTATGATTTGCATGTCTCAAGTGATTCAAAATCAAGTGAGTCCAAACGATCCATCTGCATGGAGTTTCTTCATGCATATATACCAATAGACATGGTTCGCATGTCTCAATCTTTTCAAACGAGTGAGTCCAAAGATCCATCTACATGGAGCTTCTTCATGCGTTCTATACCAATATGACTCAGATGGCAGTGCCACAAGTATGTGGTACTATCATTACTATTTTATATCTTTTGGCACGAACATGTGTATCACTGCGATCGAGATTCATTTTAGGTGCAAGACCATTGAAGGTATTATTCAAATAAACAGAGTAACCATTATTCTCCTTAAATGAATAACCGTATTGTGATAAACATAATCCAATCATGCTCAACGCAAACACGAAATCTCAATGGTAGAGGGAGCATGCGATGCTTGATCACATCAACCTTGGAAACACTTCCAACACATATCGTCATCTCACCTTTAGCTAGTCTTCGTTTATTCCGCAGCTTTTATTTCGAGTTACTAACACTTAGCAACCGAACCTGTATCTAATACCCTGGTGCTGCTAGGAGTACTAGTAAAGTACACATTCATATAATGTATATCCAATATACTTCTGTCGACCTTGCCTGCCTTCTCATCTACCAAGTATCTAGGGTAGTTCTGCTTCAGTGACCGTTCCCCTCATTACAGAAGCACTTAGTCTCGGGTTTGGGTTCAACCTTGGGATTCTTCACTACAGCAGCAAATGATTTGCTGTTTCATGAAGTATCCCTTTTGCCCTTGCCCTTCTAGAAACTAGTGGTTTTATTAACCATCAACAATTGATGCTCCTTCTTGATTTCTACTTTCGCGGTGTCAAACATTGCGAGTTGCTCAAGGATCATCATGTCTATCCCTGATATGTTATAGTTCATCACGAAGCTCTAATAGCTTGGTGGTAGTGACTATGGAGAACCATCACTATCTCATCTGGAAGATTAACTCCCACTCGATTCAAGTGATTGTAGTACTCAGACAATCTGAGCACATGCTCAACCATTGAGCTTTTCTCCCTTAGTTTGCAGGCTTAAGAAACTTGTCATGGGTCTCATACCTCTTGACGTGGGCACTAGTCTGAAATCCCAATTTCGGTCTTCGGAACATCTCATATGTTCTGTGACGTTTCAAAACGTCTTTGGTGCCACAATTCTAAACCGTTAGCATTACGCACTGAACTATCACGTAGTCATCAAAACGTGTATGCCAGATGTTTCGCAACATCTACAGACGACGCTGAGGTTCAGCACACCGAGCGGTGCATTAAGGACATAAGCCTTCTGTGCAGCAATGAGGACAATCCTCAATTTACGGACCCAGTCCGCATAATTGCTACTATCAACTTTCAACTAAATTTTCTCTAGGAACATATCTTAAACAGTAGAACTAAAGCGTAAGCTATGACATAATTTGCAAAGACCTTTTGACTATGTTCATGATAATTAAGTTCATCTGATTATTTAATGAACTCCCACTCAGATAGACATCCCTCTAGTCATCTAAGTGATACATGATCCGAGTCAAACTAGGTCGTGTCTGATCATCACATGAGACGGACTAGTCATCATCGGTGAACATCTCCATGTTGATCGCATCTACTATACGACTCATGTTCGACCTTTCGATCTCTTGTGTTCCGAGGCCATGTCTGTACATGCTAGGCTCGTCAAGTCTACCTAAGTGTTTCGCATGTGTTCCAAGGCCATGTATGTACATGCTAGGCTCGTCAACACCCGTTGTATTCGAACGTTAGAATCTATCACACCCGATCATCACGTGGTGCTTCGAAACAACGAACCTTCGCAACGGTGCATAGTTAGGGGGAACATGTCTCTTGAAATTTTAGTGAGGGATCATCTTATTTATGCTACCGTCGTTCTAAGCAAATAAGATGTAAACATGATAAACATCACATGCAAATCATAAAGTGACGTGATATGGCCAATATCATCTTGCGCCTTTTGATCTCCATCTTCGAGGCGCGGCATGATCACCTTCGTCACCGGCATGACACCATGATCTCCATCATCATGATCTCCATCATCGTGTCTTCATGAAGTTGTCTCGCCAACTATTACTTCTACTACTATGGCTAACGGTTAGCAATAAAGTAAAGTAATTACATGGCGCTCATTGACACGCAGGTCATACAATAAATTAAGACAACTCCTATGGCTCGTGCCGGTTGTCATACTCATCGACATGCAAGTCGTGATTACTATTACAAGAACATGATCAATCTCATACATCACATATACCATTCATCACATCCTTTTGGCCATATCACATCACATAGCATACCCTGCAAAAACAAGTTAGACGTCCTCTAATTGTTGTTGCATGTTTTACGTGGCTGCTATGGGATTCTAGCAAGAACGTTTCTTACCTACGCAAAAGCCACAACGTGATATGCCAATTTCTATTTACCCTTCATAAGGACCCTTTTCATCGAATCCGATCCGACTAAAGTGGGAGAGACAGACACCCGCTAGCCACCTTATGCAACTAGTGCATGTCAGTCGGTGGAACCTGTCTCACGTAAGTGTACGTGTAAGGTCGGTCCGGGCCGCTTCATCCCACAATGCCGCCAAATCAAGATAAGACTAGTAACGGCAAGTAAATTGACAAAATTGACGCCCACAACTACTTTGTGTTCTACTCGTGCATAGAAACTATGCATAGACCTAGCTCATGATGCCACTGTTGGGGATCGTAGCAGAAATTTAAAATTTTCTACGCATCACGAAGATCAATCTATGGAGTATTCTAGCAACAAGAGGAAGGGGAGTGCATCTACATACCATTGTAGATCGCGATGCGGAAGCGTTGCAAGAACGCGGATGAAGGAGTCGTACTCATAGCGATCCAGATCGCGGTTGATTCCGATCTAAGCGCCGAACCACGGCGCCTCCTCGTTCAACACACGTGCAGCCCGGTGACGTCTCCCACGCCTTGATCCAGCAAGGAGAGAGGGAGAGGTTGGGGAAGACTCCTTCCAGCAGCAGCACGACGGCATGGTGGTGATGGAGGAGCGTGGCACTCCTGCAGGGCTTCGCCAAGCACCGCAAGAGACGAGGAGGGAGAGGGGTAGGGCTGCGCCAAGAGAGAGATGTTCTCCTGTCTGTGGCAGCCCCAAAACCCCCACTATATATAGGGGAGGGGGAGGGGCTGAGCCCCCATCTAGGGTTTCCCCCCCAAGGGGTGCGGCCAGCCCTAGATCCATCTAGGGGGGCGGACAGAGGGGGGAGAGAGGGGGGCGCACCACTAGGTGGGCCTTAGGCCCATCTGAGCCTAGGGTTTCCCCCTTCCCCCTTCCCTGCGCCTTGGTCCCCTTGTGGGAGGCGCACCAGCCCACCTAGGGTCTGGTCCCTTCCCACACTTAGCCCATGCAGCCCTCTGGGGCCGGTGGCCCCACCTGGTGGACCCCCGGGACCCTCCCGGTGGTCCCGGTACGTTACCGATAGCACCCGAAACTTTTCCGGTGACCAAAACAGGACTTCCCATATATAAATCTTTACCTCCGGACCATTCCGGAACTCCTCATGACGTCCGGGATCTCATCCGGGACTCCAAACAACATTCGGTAACCACGTATATCTATTCCCTATAACCATAGCGTCATCGAACCTTAAGTGTGTAGACCCTACGGGTTCGGGAACCATGCAGACATGACCGAGACGCTCTCCGGCCAATAACCAACAGCGGGATCTGGATACGCATGTTGGCTCCCACATGTTCCACGATGATCTCATCGGATGAACCACGATGTCAGGGATTCAATCAATCCCGTATACAATTCCCTTTGTCAACCGGTATGTTACTTGCCCGAGATTCGATCGTCGGTATCCCGATACCTTGTTCAATCTCGTTACCGGCAAGTCTCTTTACTCGTTCCGTAACACATCATCCCGTGATCAACTCCTTGGTCACATTGTGCACATTATGATGATGTCCTACCGAGTGGGCCCAGAGATACCTCTCCGTTTACACGGAGTGACAAATCCCAGTCTCGATTCGTGCCAACCCAACAGACACTTTCGTAGATACCTGTAGTGCATCTTTATAGCCACCCAGTTACGTTGTGACGTTTGGTACACCCAAAGCATTCCTACGGTATCCGGGAGTTGCACAATCTCATGGTCTAAGGAAATGATACTTGACATTAGAAAAGCTCTTAGCAAACGAACTACACGATCTTGTGCTAGGCTTAGGATTGGGTCTTCTCCATCACATCATTCTCCTAATGATGTGATCCCGTTATCAACAACATCCAATGTCCATGGTCAGGAAACCATAACCATCTATTGATCAACGAGCTAGTCAACTAGAGGCTTACTAGGGACATGGTGTTGTCTATGTATCCACACATGTATCTGAGTTTCCTATCAATAAGAATCTAGCATGGATAATAAACGATTATCATGAACAAGGAAATATAATAATAACCAATTTATTATTGCCTCTAGGGCATATTTCCAACAGCATGATATCAATGAGTCTCTCAAAGCCATGAGAATTTCCATTGATGAATGCAAGGAAAGAACCACTAGAATGCGTGCTAAGAAAGATTGCTTTGTAAAGGCGTGTTCTTCTAATTTTTATGAGAATAAGGATGTAGATCTAAAAGTTATTGATGTGTCCCCTATTAAATCTTTGTTTTGCAATATGAATCTTGATGGGACTGGAGATCAGTCAACTTTAGTTAGAAGGCGTCCCAATAATTCGGAGTTTTTATATCTTGATGCAAAATTTGGTAAAAGTGGGATTGAAGAGGTCAAAACTTTAGATAGCATCGAACCCACTATTTTGGATTTCAAGGAATTTAATTATGATAGTTGCTCTTTAATAGATTGTATTTCCTTGTTGCAATCCGTGCTAAATTCTCCTCACACTTATAGTCAAAATAAAGCCTTTACTAAACATATCGTTGATGCTTTGATGCAATCTTATGAAGAAAAACTCGAGTTGGAAGTTTCTATTCCTAGAAAACTTTATGATGAGTGGGAACCTACAATTAAAATTAAAATTAAAGATCATGAGTGCTATGCTTTGTGTGATTTGGGTGCTAGTGTTTCCACGATTCCAAAAACTTTGTGTGATTTGCTAGGTTTCCGTGAATTTGAAGATTGTTCTTTAAACTTGCATCTTGTGGATTCCACTACTAAGAAACCTATGGGAAGAATTAATGATGTTCTTATTGTTGCAAATAGGAACTATGTGCCCATAGATTTCATTGTTCTTGATATAGATTGCAATCCTTCATGTCCAATTATTCTTGGTAGACCTTTCCTTAGAACGATTGGTGCAATTATTGATATGAAGGAAGGGAATATTAGATTCCAATTTCCGTTAAGGAAAGGCATGGGACACTTCCCTAGAAAGAATATTAAATTACCTCATGAATCCATTATGAGAGCCACTTACGGTTTGCCTACCAAAGATGACAATACTTAGATCTATCCTTGCTTTTATGCCTAGCTAGGGGCGTTAAACGATAGCGCTTGTTGGGAGGCAACCCAATTTTATTTTAGTTTTTGATTTTTTGTTCTGTTTAGTAATAAGTTTTTCATCTAGCCTCTGGTTAGATGTGGTTTTGTGTTTTAATTAGTGTTTGTGCCAATTAAAACCGTTAGGATAACCTACGGTGATAGTTATTTGATCTTGCTGTAAAAAACAGAAACTTTGTGCGCACGAGATTAGTTTTCATAAATCACAGAAACGTGCTTTTCAGTTGATTATTTTTGCAGTAGATCAATAAAAAAATTATCTAGGACTTCCTAATTTGTTAGAATTTTTTAGGTTCCAGAAGTTTGCACTAGATACAGATTACTACAGACTGTTCTGTTTTTGAAAGATTCTGTTTTGCATGTGTTGTTTGCTTATTTTGATGAATCTATGGCTAGTAAAAGAGCTTATAAACCATAGAGAAGTTGGAATACAGTAGGTTTAACACCAATATAAATAAAAAATGAGTTCATTACAGTACCTTAAAGTGGTGGTTTGTTTTATTTCGCTAACGGAGCTTATGAGATTTTCTGTTGAGTTTTGTGTTGTGAAGCTTTCAAGTTTTGGGTAAAGATTTGATGGATTATGGATCAAAGAGTGGCAAGAGCCTAAGCTTGGGGATTCCCATGGCACCCCAAGGTAAAATTCAAGGACAACCAAAATCCTAAGCTTGGGGATGCCCCTCTTTCGTCTTCGTTTATCGATAACTTTACTTGGAGCTATATTTTTATTCACCACATGATATGTGTTTTGCTTGGAGCGTCTTGTATGATTTGAGTCTTTGATTTTTAGTTTACCACAATAATCCTTGCTGTACACACCTTTTGAGAGAGACACACATGATTCGGAATTTATTAGAATACTCTATGTGCTTCACTTATATCTTTTGAGCTATATAGTTTTTGCTCTAGTGCTTCACTTATATCTTTTAGAGCACGGTGGTGGTTTTATTTTATAGAAATTATTGATCTCTCATGCTTCACTTATATTATTTTGAGAGTCTTTTAGAACAGCATGGTATTTTGCTTTGGTTGAAATTGGTCCTAAAGTAATTGGCATCCAAGATAGGTATAATAAAAACTATCATATAAAGTGCATTGAATACTATGAGAAGTTTGATACTTGATGATTGTTTTGAGATATGGAGATAGTGATATTAAAGTTGTGCTTGTTGAGTAATTGTGAAATTGAGAAATACTTGTGTTGAAGTTTGCAAGTCCCATAGCATGCACGTATGGTAACCGTTGTGTAACAAATTTGAAACATGAAGTGTTCTTTCAGTGTCATCCTTTGTGTGGAGGTCGGGGGCGCGCGATGGTTAACTCCTACCAACCTCCCCCCTAGGAGAATGCGTGTAGTGCTTGGTTTTGATGACTTGTAGATTTTTGAAATAAGTATGTGAGTTCTTTATGACTAATGTTGAGTCCATGGATTATACGCACTCTCACCCTTCCATCATTGCTAGCCTCTTCAGTACCGTGCATTGCCCTTTCTCACCTTGAGAGTTGGTGCAAATTTCGCCGGTGCATCCAAACCCCATGATATGATACTCTCTATCACACATAAACCTCCTTATATCTTCCTCAAAACAGCCACCATACCTACCTATCATGGCATTTCCATAGCCATTCCGAGATATATTGCCATGCAACTTTCCACCATTCCGTTTATTATGACACGCTTCATCATTGTCATATTGCCATGCATGATCATGTAGTTGACATCGTATTTGTGGCAAAGCCACCATGCATAACTTATCATACATGTCACTCTTGATTCATTGCCCATCCCGGTACACCGCGGGAGGCATTCATTTAGAGTCATATTTTGTTCTAGTATCGAGTTGTAAATAAATAGAAGTGTGATGATCATCATTCATAGAGCATTGTCCCTAAAAAAGAGAAAGGCCAAATAAAAAAAGAAGGCCCAAAAAAAAGGAAGAAATAAAAAAGGGGCAATGCTACTATCTCTTTTTCCACACTTGTGCTTCAAAGTAGCACCATGATCTTTATGATAGAGAGTCTCTTGATTTGTCACTTTCATATAGTAGTGGGAATTTTCATTATAGAACTTGGCTTGTATATTCCAACAATGGGCTTCCTCAAATGCCCTAGGTCTTCATGAGCAAGCAAGTTGGATGCACACCCACTTAGTTTCTTTTGTTGAGCTTTCATACATTTATAGCTCTAGTGCATCCGTTGCATGGCAATCCCTACTCTTGCGTTGACATCAATTGATGGGCATATCCATAACCCATTGATTAGCCGCATCAACGTGAGACTTTCTCCTTTTTTGTCTTCTCCACACAACCTCCATCATCATATTCTATTCCACCCATAGTGCTATGTCCATGGCTCACGCTCATGTATTGTGTGAAAGGTTGAAAAGGTTTGAAAATTCTTAAGTGTGAAACAATTGCTTGGCTGAAACCGAGGTTGTGCATGATTTTAATATTTTGTGTGACGAAGATGGGACATAGCAAAACTATATGATTTTGTAGGGATGAACTTACTTTGGCCATGTAATCTTGAGAAGACATAATTTCTTAGTTAGTATGCTTGAAGTATTATTATTTTTTATGTCAACATATTAAACTTTTATCTTGAATCTTTCGGATCTGAACATTCATGCCACAATAAAGAAAGTTACATTGGAAATATGCTAGGTAGCATTCCACATCAAAAATTCTGTTTTTATCATTTACCTACTCAAGGACGAGCAGGAATTAAGCTTGGGGATGCTTGATACGTCTCCAACGTATCTATAATTTTTGATTGTTCCATGCTATTATATTATCTGTTTTGGATGTTTAATGGGCTTTATCATACACTTTTATATTATTTTTGGGACTAACCTATTAACCGGAGGCCCAGCCCAAATTGCTGTTTTTTGCCTATTTCAGTGTTTCGCAGAAAAGGAATATCAAATGGAGTCCAAACGGAATGAAACCTTCGGGAACGTGATTTTCGGAACAAACATGATCCACAGGACTTGGAGTGGGTGTCAAGAAATCAACGAGGAGGGCACGAGGCAGGGAGGTGTGCCTGCCCCCCTGGGCGCGCCCCCCACCCTCGTGGGCCCCTCGTAGCTCCACCGACCTACTTCTTCGTCCTATATATACCTACGTACCCCGAGAACATCCAGGAGCACAACGAAACCTTATTTCCACCGCCACAACCTTCTGTGCCCATGAGATCCCATCTTGGGGCCTTTTCCGGCGCTCCGCCGGAGGGGGCATTGATCACGGAGGGCTTGTACATCAACACCATGGCCTCTCCGATGATGTGTGAGTAGTTTACCTCAGACCTTCGGGTCCATAGTTATTAGCTAGATGGCTTCTTCTCTCTCTTTGGATCTCAATACAAAGTTCTCCTTGTTTCTCTTGGAGATCTATTCGATGTAATCTTCTTTTGCGGTGTGTTTGTCGAGATCCGATGAATTGTGGGTTTATGATCAAGATTATCTATGAACAATATTTGAATCTTCTCTGAATTCTTTTATGTATGATTGGTTATCTTTGCAAGTCTCTTCGAATTATCAGTTTGGTTTGGCCATCTAGATTGATCTTTCTTGCAATGGGATAAGTGCTTAGCTTTGGGCCCAATCTTGCAGTGCTCGATCCCAGTGACAGTAGGGCAAACGACACGTATTGTATTGTTGCCATCGAGGATAAAAAGATGGGGTTTATATTATATTTCTTGAGTTTATCCCTCTACATCATGTCATCTTGCTTAAAGCGTTACTCCATTCTTATGAACTTAATACTCTAGATGCATGCTGGATAGCGGTCGATGTGTGGAGTAATAGTACTAGATGCAGGCAGGAGTCGGTCTACTTGTCACGGACGTGATGCCTATATACATGATCATGCCTAGATATTCTCATAACTATGCTCAATTCTATCAATTACTCGACAGTACTTTGTTCACCCACTGTAATACTTATGCTATCTTGAGAGAAGCCACTAGTGAAACCTATGGCCCCCGGGTCTATTTTCCATCATATTACTCTTCCAACAACTAGCAATTTCCATTACCATTTATTTTGCTTTCTTTACTTTTTTACTCTTTATCATAAAAATACCAAAAATATTATCTTATCATCTCTATTAGATCTCACTTTTGCAAGTGGCCGTGAAGGGCTTGACAACCCCTTTATCGCATTGGTTGCAAGGTTCTTATTTGTTTGTGTAGGTGCATGGGACTTGAGCGTGGCCTCCTACTAGATTGATACCTTGGTTCTCAAAACTGAGGGAACTACTTACGCTACTTTGCTGCATCACCCTTTCCTCTTCAAGGGAAAACCAACGCTGTGCTCAAGAGGTAGCATGTGTCTACGCCCGGTCCTTGTTGAAGGTTAAAACAACACATACTTGACGGAAAATCATTGT
The DNA here is from genome assembly GCF_018294505.1 of Triticum aestivum. Taxonomy (NCBI): domain Eukaryota; kingdom Viridiplantae; phylum Streptophyta; class Magnoliopsida; order Poales; family Poaceae; genus Triticum; species Triticum aestivum. The sequence goes on from NC_057799.1 coordinate 601,434,710, forward strand.
GGTTTTGATGCGTAGGTAAGAACGGTTCTTGCTCAGCCCGTAGCAGCCACATAAAACTTGCAACAACAAAGTAGAGGATGTCTAACTTGTTTTTGCGGGGCTTGTTGTGATGTGATATGGTCAAGGCGTGATGATATATAAATTGTTGTATGAGATGATCATGTTTTGTTAAAGTTATCGACAACTGGCAGGAGCCTTATGGTTGTCTCTTTATTGCATAAGATGCAAGCGCCATATAATTGCTTTACTTTATCGCTATGCGATAGCAATAGTTGCAAAAGCAATAGTTGGCGAGACAACCATGTAACGACACGTTGATAGAGATCACGATGATGGAGATCATGGTGTCATGCCGGTGACAATGGAGATCATGATGGTACTTTGGAGATGGAGATCAAAGGCACAAGATGATGATGGCCATATCATGTCACATATTTTTGCATGTGATGTTTATCTTTTATACATCTTATTTTGCTTAGTTCGGCGGTAGCTTTATAAGATGATCCCTTACTAAAATTTCAAGGTATAAGTGTTCTCCCTGAGTATGCACCATTGCGACAGTTCTTTGTGCTGAGACACCACGTGATGATTGGGTGTGATAAGCTCTACGTTCACATAGAACGGGTGCAAGCCAGTTTTGCACACGCAGAATACTCGGGTTAAACTTGATGAGCCTAGCGTATGAAGATCTGACCTTGGAACACTGGTGACCGAAAGGTCGAGCGTGAATCATATAGTAGATATGATCAACATAGTGATGTTCACCATTGAAAACTAATCCATCTCACGTGATGATCGGACATGGTTTAGTTGATTTGGATCACATGATCATTTAGATGACTAGAGGGATGTCTATCTAAGTGGGAGCTCTTAAGTAATATGATTAATTGAACTTTAATTTATCATGAACTTAGTCCTGATAGTATTTGCATATCTATGTTGTAGATCAATAGCTCGCGATGTAGTTTCCCGTTTATTTTTGATATGTTCCTAGAGAAAAAATAAGTTGAAAAATGTTAGTAGCAATGATGCGGACTAGCTCCGTGATTTGAGGATTATCCTCATTGCTGCACAGAAGTATTATGTCCTTGATGCACTGCTAGGTGACAGACCTATTGCAGGAGCAGATGCAGACGTTATGAACGTTTGACAATGCTCAGTACGATGACTACTTGATAGTTTAGTGCACCATGCTTTATGACTTAGAACCGGGACTTCAAAAATGTTTTGAACGACATGGAGCATATGAGGTGTTTGAAGATTTGAAATTGGTATTTCACACTCATGCCTGTGTCGAGAGGTATGAGACCTCTGACAATACTTTGCCTGCAAGATGGAGGAGAATAGCTCGACCAGTGAGCATGTGCTCAGATTGTCTGGGTACTACAATTGCTTGAATCAAGTGGGAGTTAATCTTCTAGATAAGATAGTAATTGACAAAGTTCTCTAGTCACTATCACCAAGTTACTAGAAGTTCGTGATGAACTATAATATGCAAGGGATAACGAAAACAATTCCCAAGCTCTTCGCGATGCTAAAATCGGCGAAGGTAGAAATCAAGAAAAGCATCAAGTGTTGATGGTTAACAAGACCACTAGTTTCAAGAAAAGGGCAAAGGGATAGAAAGGGAACTTCAAGAAGGATGACAAACAAGTTGTCACTCCTGTGAAGAAGCCCAAAGCTAGACCCAAGCCTGAAACTGAGTGCTTCTACTGCAAAGGAAATGGTCACTAGAAGTGGAACTGCCCTAGATACTTGGCGGATAAGAAGGATGGCATAGTGAACAAAGGTATATTAGATAGACATGTTATTGATGTGTACTTTACTAGTGTTTATAGCAACCCCTCTGTATTTGATACTGGTTTAGTTGCTAAGAGTAGTAACTCGAAACAGGAGTTGCAAAATAAACAAAGACAAGTTAAGGGCGAGGTGATGATATGTGTTGGAAGCAATTCCAAGGTTGATAAGATCACCATCGCACACTCCCTTTACCTTCGGGATTAGTGTTGAACCTAAACTAAATGTTATTTGGTGTTTGCGTTGAGCATGAATATGATTGGATCATGTTTATTGCAATACGGTTATTCATTTATGTCAAAGAATAATTGTTGTTCTATTTCCATGAATAAAACCTTCTATGGTCATACACTCAATATAAATGGTTTATTGAATCTCAATCGTAGTGATACACATATTCATAATATTTAAGCCAAAAGATGCCAAGTTAATAACGATAGTGCAGCTTATTTGTGGCACTGCCGTTTAGGTCATATTGGTGTAAAGCGCATGAAGAAACTCCATGCTGGTGGACTTTTGGAATCACTTGATTATGAATCACTTGATGCTTGCGAACCATGCCTCAAGGGCAAGATGACTAAGACTCCGTTCTCTGGAACAGTGGAGCGAGCAACTGACTTATTGGAAATAATACATACGGATGTATACGGTCCGATGAGTGTTGAGGCTCGCGGCGGGTATCGTTATTTTCTGACCTTCACAGATGATTTGAGCAGATATGGGTATATCTACTTGATGAAACATAAGTCTGAAACATTTGAAAAGTTCAAAGAATTTCAGTGTGAAGTGGAAAATCATCGTGACAAGAAAATAAAGTTTCTACGATCTGATCACGGAGATGAATATTAGTGTTACGAGTTTGGTCTTCAATTAAAACAATGTGGAATAGTTTCACAAATTCGTGCCACCTGGAACACCACAACATAATGGTGTGTCCGAACGTCATAACCGTACTTTATTGGATATAGTGCAATCTATGATGTTTGTTACCGATTTACCACTATCATTTTGGGGTTATGCATTAGAGACAGCTGCATTCACGTTAAAAAGGGCACCATCTAAATCCGTTGAGACGACACCATATGAACTGTGGTTTAGGAAGAAACCTAAGCTGTCGTTTCTTAAAGTTTGGGGTTGCGATGCTTATGTGAAAAAGTTTCAACCTGATAAGCTCGAACCCAAATCGGAGAACTGCGTCTTCATAGGATACCCAAAAGAAAATGTTGGGCACACCTTCTATCACAGATCCGAAGGCAAGATCTTTGTTGCTAAGAATGGATTCTTTCTAGAGAAGGAGTTTCTCTCGAAAGAAGTGAGTGGGAGGAAAGTAGAACTTGATGAGATAACTGTACCTGCTCCCTTATTTGAAAGTAGTTCATCACAGAAATCTATTTCTGTGACTCCTACACCAATTAGTGAGGAAGCTAATGATGATGATCATGTGATTTCAGATCAAGTTACTACCGAACCTCGTAGGTCAACCAGAGTAAGATCCGCACCAGAGTGGTACGGCAATCCTGTTCTGGAGGTCATGTTACTTGACCATGACGAACCTACGAACTATGAGGAAGTGATGATGAGCCCAGATTCCGCGAAATGGCTTGAGGCCATGAAATCTGAGATGCGATCCATGTATGAAAACAAAGTATGGACTTTGGTGGAATTGCCCGATGATCGGCAAGCCATTGAGAATAAATGCATCTTCAAGAGGAAGACAGACGTTGATGGTAGTGTTACAATCTACAAAGATCAACTTGTCGCGAAAGGTTTTCGACAAGTTCAAGGTGTTGACTAAAATGAATTTTTCTCACTCGCAGTGATGCTTAAGTCTGTCCGAATCATGTTAGCAATTGCCGCATTTTATGAAATCTGGCAAATGGATAAACAATACTGCATTCCTTAATGGATTTATTAAAGAAGAGTTGTATATGATGCGACCAGAAGGTTTTGTCAATCCTAAAGGTGCTAACAAAATATGCAAGCTCCAGCGATCCATCTATGGACTTGTGCAAGCATCTCAGAGTTGGAATATACGCTTTGATAAGTTGATCAAAGCATATAGTTTTATACAGACTTGCGGTGAAGCCTGTATTTACTAGAAAGTGAGTGGGAGCACTACAACCTTTCTGATAAGTGTATGTGAATGACATATTGTCGATCGGAAATGATGTAGAATTTTCTGGAAAGCATAAAGGAGTGATTGAAAGGAGTTTTTCAAAGAAAGACCTCGGTGAAGCTGCTTACATATTGAGCATCAAGATCTATAGAGATAGATCAAGACGCTTGATAAGTTTTTTTCAATGGGTACATACCTTGACAAGTTTTTGAAGTAGTTCAAAATGGAACAGTCAAAGAAAGAGTTCTTGTCTGTGTTGCAGGGTGTGAAGTTGAGTAAGACTCAAAGCCCGACCACGGCAGAAGATAGAGAGAGAATGAAAGTCATTCCCTATGGCTCAGCCATAGGTTCTATAAAGTATGCCATGCTGTGTACCAGACCTATTGTATACCCTGCCCTGAGTTTGGCAAGAGAGTACAATTTTTGATCTAGGAGTAGATCACTGGACAGAGGTCAAAATTATCCTTAGAGGACTAAGGAAATATTTCTCGGTTATGGAGGTGATAAAGAGTTCGTCGTAAAGAGTTACGTCGATGCAAGCTTTGACACCGATCTGGATGACTCTAAGTCACAATCCGGATACATATTGAAAGTGGGAGCAATTAGCTAAAGTAGCTTCGTGCAGAGCATTGTAGACATAGAAATTTGCAGAATACATACGGATCTGAATTTGGCAGACCCTTGACTAAACTTCACTCACAAGAAAAACATGATCACACCTTAGTACTATTTGGATGTTAATCACATGGCAATGTGAACTAAAATTACTGACTCTAGTAAACCCTTTGAGTGTTGGTCACATGGCGATGTGAACTATGGGTGTTAATCACATGGTGATGTGAACTATTGGTGTTAAATCACACAACGATGTGAACTAGATTATTGACTCTAGTGCAAGTGGGAGATTCAAGGAAATATGCCCTAGAGGCAATAATAAAGTTATTATTTATTTTCCTTATTTCCTGATAAATGTTTATTATTCATGCTAGAATTGTATTACCCGGAAACTTAGTACATGTGTGAATACATAGACAAAACAAAGTGTCCCTAGTATGCCTCTACTTGACTAGTTCGTTTATCAGAGATGGTTATGTTTCCTAACCATAGACATGTGTTGTCATTTGATGAACGGGATCACATAATTAGGAGAATGATATGATGGACAAGACCCATTCGTTCGCTTAGCATTATGATCGATACAGCTTCATTGCCACTGCTTTCTTCATGACTTATACATGTTCCTCAGACTATGAGATTATGCAACTCCCGAATACCAGAGGAACACCTTGTGTGCTATCAAACATCACAAAGTAATTGGGTGATTATAAAGATGCTCTACAGGTGTCTCCGATGGTGTTTGTTGAGTTGGCATAGATTGAGATTAGGATTTGTCACTCCGTGTATCGGAGAGGTATCTCTGGGCCCTCTCGGTAATGCACATCACTATAAGCCTTGCAAGCATTGTGACTAATGAGTTAGTGGCGGGATGATGCATTACGGAACGAGTAAAGAGACTTGCCGGTAACGAGATTGAACTAGGTATTGAGATACTGACGATCGAATCTTGGGCAAGTAACATACCGATGACAAAGGAAACAACGCATGTTGTTGTGCGGTTTGACCGATAAAGATCTTCGTAGAATATGTAGGAACCAGTATGAGCATCCAGGTTCCGCTATTGGTTATTGACTGGAGATGAGTCTCGGTCATGTCTACATAGTTCTCGAACCCGTAGGGTCCACACGCTTAACGTTTTGTGACGATTTGTATTATGAGTTATGTGATTTGATGACCGAAGTTTGTTCGGAGTCCCGGATGAGACCAGGGACATGACGAGGACTTTCGAAATGGTCGAGGCGTAAAGATCGATATATCGTAAGGCTATATTCGGACATAGGGAAGGTTCCGAGTGATTCGGGTATTTTTCGGAGTGCCGGAGAGTTACGGGAATTCGTATTGGGCCTTAATGGGCCATACGGGAAAGGAGAGAAAGGCCTCAAGGGTGATCGCGCCCCTTCCCCATGGACTGGTCCGAATTGGACTAGGGAAAGGGGGTGCCCCCTTCCTTCCTTCTCCTTCTCCCTTCCCTTTTTCCTATTCCATGTGGGAGGTGGAATCCTACTAGGACTAGGGAGTCCTACTAGGACTCCATACTTTGGGCGCGCCCTATGAGGGCCGGCCTCCTCCTCCCTCCATCCTTTATATACGTGGCCAGGGGGCACCCCATAGACACACAAGTTGATTGTTTCCAGCCGTGTGTGGTGCCCCCTCCACCATAATCCACCTCGGTCATATCGTCGTAGTGCTTAGGTGAAGCCCTGCGCCGGTAGCTTCATCATCACTGTCATCACGCTATCATGCTGACGAAGCTCTCCCTCGACACTCTGCTGGATCGTGAGTTCGTGGGATGTCACCGAGCTGAACGTGTGCAGATCGCGGAGGTGTCATACATTCGGTACTAGGATCGGTCGATCGTGAAGACGTACGACTACATCTACCGCGTTGTCATAATGCTTCCGCTTACGGTCTACGAGGGTATGTGGACAACACTCTCCCCTCTCGTTGTTATGGATCACCATGATCTTGCGTGTGCTTAGGAATTTTTTGAAATTACTACATTCCCAAACATTGGATGCACAAAAGAGTGGTGGAGGAGGCAATTGTGAGAATACTGATTTGGAGAGGCACGGCTGCGAAGTCTCTAGAGGAACAGCCGTGTGACACCACAGGCACATAGAGTTGGCCATAGAGGCAGCAAAGCCATGGGAGTGAAGCCTCCACATGCACTGATGTCAGGCCTCTCAAACAACGGTACTGAAACACATAAAACAGGAAACTAAACCATCTAAAAACACAGACGCACGGAAGTGTTTCATGTACACAAAGATACATGCCTCTAGCATTCCAACGCCATGCACCTCAGGATGAACAAATAAAAGGAAACATTCAAAACTAAAATGCCAATCCATACGTCTGCCTTCATACACAATGTTACCTCGTACATTAGCAGACGTGCCTCTCTTGAGCGAACGTGTAAAAGACAACAATACAATCACAATCACACGGCACTAAATATAAGCCAAACACAAATGCCGCTTCTCCCAAACAATACATGTGCGCCACTTCGACAGATTCTCTAAATGTACCTGAACTCGCGCAGACGTCAACAATGAACTTGTATCATGAGACAAGGCAAACATGATACTGTGAAAATAGAACTAAAATCCCAAAACGGTACTCCATAGGATTGAACTAAAAGTACTCATTAATTATACAAAAAAGAAATGAAAGCTTTCCACGCGTCCATTCTACTCACAAACGTCCACATAAACGTCCACGGTGTCCCTTCTACTTAGTTGAAGTTCTGCTCAAAAACATCCACGACGTCTGCGGTCGGGAAGACAACGAGGATGCGTCATGTCCTTCATCAACAAAACTCGGCGGTAGAGCTCATAGCTGACATACTGATAGAGGCAAAGGTGTCCCGTCATTCGATGAGATGGTGGCTATCGTTTTGGAGCAAGTCGACTTTGACGATCCGATTACGAACGTGCGAGGACATCGCGCCTTAGCAATCGCTAAACCAACTCCGAGAGGTTATTGACCACGCCGGAGCACGATCAACCTGACCACGAAGGTCTGTTTCCTGCAGGCAAACAAAGAACAAGCAAGAAACTAATATTGCAATCTGGATGTTGCGAATATAAGAGGAAAGCTTTATTGATCAAGGTGGGGTTCTGTGACGCCTTTGTCTGGTCATTGAACACAAACGAAGTACGCGAAGTTGCAGCTATGGAGAACTTTAATATAAACAAACCCAAGTCTAAACGATGCCTTAAGGGCTATATTTATAGGAAAAAGAGAGGGGATTTTGTCCATCCTTGGCAAGGTAGGACTAAAACACCTCCTAAGTCGTTTCCCCCACAATATCGACTCTAAAAATAGATTACATGGGCCTGGCCCAAAATAAGTGGCGCAACACCAATAATAAGGTATGGACGAAATTTATGAAAGGCCATCTTGTATATTTCGTCCATCTTCTTGTATCTCATCATGGTGGCTTCAAAGTCCGGAAATCTCCACTTGAACCTTCGTCTTGTTCTCTTCGCATGCACCTTCATCTCCGTGCTTGACCATGCTCCAATGTTCAACCTTCTTGTCCGTGCTAGGCCCTTCAATTGCAAGCAACACAAATGTATCTAAGTTACGCAACATCATATTCTCATGAACACTAGAAACATTACCAAGAAACGAAAGTACCTGATAATTTAATTGGCGTATCTGAGCTCTAGCAATTGTTCCAAGAGGTAAAACAGCAGGGGATATGGTTGTAACTGTGGTAGCCATGTCCTCATCACATACCCATCCTAAAACAAAAAGCGGATGAGAATGAAGATATAGGTAAACGAAAAAAGTACTATAGTTGCAATAAAAAAATATAAAGACAGAAAATCCACAAAAATGAAATTTTCACTTACAATTGCAGCATATTTCAGGTGGTCAAGGGAAAGCGGCTTCCCTTCCCAATAGTCATGTTGACCTCGTGGAAAAGATGACTTCATACTCAAGTAAGATTTATCTATAACGGCTCCTGCCAAATCTGCCATGGAGTCCCTTAGATTGCCTCCTTTGATCATGGGCTCCTCTTGAAGGTCGATGTGACACTCTCTTGGAATTTTGAGGAAACTATTTATGAGAACATCTCTATCGTTCCTGACGTCGACACTAGCGAAAGTTATACCTTTGTTCCAAAGGAAATCCTTCAGAGCAGGGCACTCCGTCCAGGCCTTGCGCAAGTGATAGACAAGAACATGCTTGCGCATCGACAGTTGCATGACGGCGACTTTTCTGCTCCAATCAAAATAATCCTCTTGTGTGTACTCCAGATCAAGACCAACAAACTTGTACCTGTCCTCACGCAGCCATTCCTCATAAAGAGAAAGAGTCTCCTCCACCTTGTAGGACTCATTGGTGTACCACACCTCGAGCTTGGTGTTACCGTCGGCATCTACAAAGAGACGCTCAGTAGTGTTCCTGAAGTCGTCCATGGAAACGAGGGGCAGAGTGACAATGGAGTTCGACTGTGCTTTTCCGGCGTCACTCGTACGTGGTGAATGGATGATGGGGACTGCCTGCAGTTCTGTGGCGAGAATAAGACGCGTTGAACTCCCGGAATAGACCAGTATTTAATCTTGGGGAGAGACAACTCGATTACCATGCTCCCATTAAATTGCATCGGGAACCTTGAGTAGACGATTGTGCTTCTACAGCTTGTGGAGCCATGCATTTCAAAAGTCACGACTGCCACACGGTAATCGAGGAGCCTCTAGATTAACTCTAGCACGGTATCTGGCACATTGAATACTAAAAACCAATAGCATCCCATCGGTCACAAGCACATCTTTTCACCGAGAGAAGAATGCGAGGAGGCAAACGATGATCCTGTTGTGCAACCTAGATCTCTGGAATACAAATACTACACAGGCGGTGAACCAAAATAGAAGCACGGTTCGACCACCCACTACAAAAAAAAGACACATCCGTGACATTTTGGGCCGAACAAAAAAAATTATGTCATACTTATGACACTTCTATGACAATAATTGTGACAAAACACGGTATCATCATAGATGTGGTGGGGTCCTACTTCTATGACAAAAAATCATGATAGAAAATGGGTTTTTCATCCTGGGCGGGCCGGAGACGCAGCTGCATGACATTCTTTGCGCCGTCCATGCCAGAAAAAACCGTGGTAGAAGCGAGGGCGAGGAAAATATCGGGGTGTTCCCGGTTACGGTGGGTGGTCGGGGCCGAGCGATGCGCGTTTCTCTCGTACACGCACGCGCGTGGGTGCGAGGCGTTGGGCTCTAACTGAACCCGAGTGATTGCACTGCAGGCTATGCGTTACTGAACCCGAGCGATCAATCGATGGCTATTAACTGAACCCGATCGAGCGATTCCTTCGCTACTGCTGCTAACTAAAGCCGATCGATGCTGCCTCTGGATGAACAGTGAGCATGGCTGGGGGGTTTGGATGAACAGTTCCCGGTGGGCATCGATGAATAGGACCCTGTGGTGTTGCCTCTGGATGAAGAGGACCCCGATCGATCGAGCCGGTTGGGGCTGGATTAACGGGACCCTGTGGAGGGCAGGATGAACGGGACAACCCCGTGGAGGGCAGGATGAACGGTAGATGGTGCAGGGCTGGATGAACAGTAGCTCGTGGAGGGGTGGTTGAACAGGAGCCCGTGGAGAGGGCTGGTTGAACAGTAGCCGGTGGAGTAGCGCGTGGTGGAGGCTGGATGAACAGGAGCCCGTGGATGAACAGTCGCAGGTGGAGGCTGGAGGAGGTCGACGGTGGATGAACAGTAGCCCGTGGAGGCTGGAGGGGGTCGACGGTGGAGATGAACAGTATCTCGTGGAGTCCCGTTTTGCTGTACGCCACACCCCTCCCGATGAACAGGACCCCCGTTTCGACCGTAGCGCTCCAGCACAGGTCCGTTTCCTCCGTTTTGCGGTACGCCACACCCCTCCTAATCAACAGGACCCCCGTTTCGATCGTAGGAGGTTAGTTTCCTCCGTTTGGCGGTACGCCAGACCCCTCCCGATGAACAGGATCCCGTTTCGAACATGGCTGGTCGAAACAAGGCCGTTTCCTCCGTTCTGCGGTACGCCAGGCCTCGTTTCCAACGGCTGTTCCATCCAAGCCCTCCCGATGAACACGACGACGCATTTCGTTCCGACCCAGCCGGTTGGCTCCCAATGAACACGACGATGACGCTGTTTCTCCATTCCGACCCAGCCATGTACACGAGCCCTGGCCGTACGTACGCGCCAGTAGGCGTTCGAGACACCGCCCGTATGTACGTACGTGGCCGTATTTACTTTCTTGCAGCCTGGCCGTTGTACGTACGTGTACATGCTACGTGCGCGCCTCTACATCGATCAGTATGTACGTACACGTTCGTGACCAGAATGACAACGCTACGTACGCTTCGACCAGGTGGGTCCCGACTGTCAGGCACTTCCTTGCGTGCGAAGATGTAGCTAGTGGGTCCCAGCAGTCAGGGGGGCGAATCTTTTTTTTGCCAGGATACACTTCCTTGCGTGCGAAGATGTAGCTGGTGGGTCCCAGCAGTCAGGAGGAAACTTTTTTCACAAAATACGGTGGCCCGTCCGGTGGGTCCCCGCTGTCAGGTGGAGGAATAATTATTTTGCGCGTAATAAGGAGGCACTTCATTGCTGCGGCCGTGGACCCAGCTGTCAGCCTCTCCACGTACAGTACTCTTCTGATGGAAGTCGTTCCTTGACCACGTTGACCACGCCGCGCCGAGAGCACCAGGGTGGTCGACGACGGCGAGGCCTAGGAAGGGGACGACGCGGAGCCGGGGAAGACGCGGTAGTGGAAGCCCGCGCGGAGAGGAGTATGAGGGTTCACTGGTTTGGCTGCGGTGTGAGGCTACCGTCGCCGCAGGGCCTGGCCAGCGGTGGGAATAGTAGGGGGCGCTAAGGCCTCCGCGGCAGCACAGCCGGCCACGGGAGGCAGGAGCATGCGACACGACCGGCGCTGCTTTGGGCGGCTGGAGCAAGAAGACCAGAGGTTGAAGAAGCACTACGGTCGTTGGATGGACATCGTACAGTCACTGGAGCTATAATCGTGCATATTGACTAAGTTGACAAAGCCCTCTGTCCCCGTCAACTTAGTAGGCCCACAAGTCAGCGTCCCACTATACTGGGTCCTAGCTAGCAGGGGGAGTATTCATTTTTTGAGCGTAATAAGGAGGCACTTCCTTGCGTGCGAAGATATAGCTGGTGGGTCCGAGCTGTCAGCGGCGGTAACAATTTTTTTGCGAAATACAGAGGCCCTGTCAGTGGGTCCCAGATGCCAGGTGGAGGAATCATTATTTTGCACGTAATAAGGAGGCATTTCCTTGCATGCGGCCGTGACCCAGCTGTCAGCCTCTCCACATACATTCCACTTCAGATGCAGGTCGGTCCTTGACCACGTTGATCAGGCCGTGCCGAGAGCACCAGGGCGGTGGACGACGGCGAGGCCTAGGAAGGGAACAACACGGAGCCAGGGAAGACTCGGCAGTTGTTTCCCATGCGGAGAGGAGTACGACTGTATGAGGGTTTACTGGTTCGTCAGCACAGCCGGCCACGATGGGAGTACAGGTGGGGCGGTGAGGCCTGCGCGGCAGCACAGCCGGCCGCGGGGAGGAAAGAGCAGGCAGTCTTGCCGACGCTTGTTTCAGCAGCTGGAGCAGGAAGAGCAGAGATTGAAGAAGCACGGCGGCCGTTGGATGGACATCCAACAGTCACTGCTTGTGCGTCAACCTTTTTTTAGGAAAGCCTCAAATCTATGGAAAACATCATACAGCCCATCTGCCATTATTTCTAATAATTTACATCCCATATGCTAATTCTTAAGGTTTTTTTGGAGCCCATATTCTTTTTGTTAGCATTACAGCCCATATTGTGGCCACGGTTAAAAAATTATACGAAATTTTGCATATTTCGGTGCGGTCCGAACTGTTTTTAATCCCGAAATTTCGAGTCATGTTCAAACTGATTTTAAAAATAAATATATATCAATATAAAATCCAACAAATTGTCCCCGCATAGAAATCAATGCAATTTAAAATCTCGAAATGAAAAAAAGAAATTTGAAACTAATTGCCGGTTTGATGTGTTTAAAAAATGTACAACCCATTTCTCCTTACTGATAGGCCATTTTCTCGGCCAGCCGAATGAAAGCTCTCCTTGTCTTGAAAGATTTGCAGCCCAACAGGCCTGACAAAGTGACTTACTTGGCAAATCACAAAAAACCTGGTCTGTGGCCGTGGACCCAGCTGTCAGCCTCTCCACGTACAGTACTCTTCCGATGGAAGTCGGTCGTTGACCACATTGACCACGCCGCGCCGAGAGCACCAAGGCTATGGACGACGGCGAGGCCTAGGAAGGGGACGACGCGGAGCCGGGGAAGACGCGACAGTGGATTCCCACGCGGAGAGGAGTACGAGGGTTCACTGGTTCGGCTGTGGTGTGAGGCTGCCGTCGCCGCAGGGCCGGGCTAGCAGTGGGAGTAGTAGGGGGCGATGAGGCCTCAACGGCAGCACAGCCGGCCACTAGAGGCAGGAGCAGGCGGTCTCGCCGGTGCTAGTTTGGGCGGCTGGTGCAAGAAGAGCAGCGATTGAAGAAGCAGTAGGACCATTCGATTCAAATCGAAAGGTTACTGCTGCTAGAATCGTTTGTTGACTAAGTTGACAAGCCCTGCGTACGCGTCAACTTAGTAGGCCCACAGGTCAGCTCCCAACCGGTGCGCCCCAGATGTCAGTGGGAGGATCATTTTTTGTGTAATAAGGAGGCAGTTGATTGCGTGCGGCCAGGCCAGCGGAGGGAGTAGGGTGGGCCGGGGAAGCCCGCGCGACATCATAGCGGGCCACAAGAGGAGGGAGCAGGCAGTCCCGCCGGCGCTAGTTTAGGCGGCCGGAGCAGGAAGATCAGAGATTGAAGAAGCACGTCGGTCATTGGATGGACATCCAACAGTCACTGCTGCTAGAATCGTGTGTTGACTGACAAAGCCTTGCGTAAACAAGTCAGCCTCGAAATCTGTGGCGTGTACAGCCCATTTGCTATTATTTTTATAATTTTTACTCATTTTCTAATTCATATGGAATTTATTGCAGCCCGTTTTCCATTTTTAGAATTGCTGCCCATTTTCTGGTCAGTACCAGGGTTAAAAAATTAACTAAATATGTGGGAAATTTTGAAAATTCGCAAATTTTTTGCTGGGGAACAAAATATTCTTAATCCAAAAATTAGTAGCCATACTAAAACAAATTTAAAAATAAATTAGTACTATGTCATGTTAAATCCAATGAAATACGTATAAGATATCAGTGAAGAACAAAAACAAAAAAAGAAACTAATATCCCATTTGCTATAATTTTTTTGGAATTTTCAACCCCTTTTGATATTACTTTTAACAGACACTGACCATACTCTTTGGCCAGGCCGGAATGCATCCCTCCTCGTCTTGAAAGATTTGCAGCCCAGTAAGTCGGAGAAAACAAATAGGCCTAGCTTGGGTATTCTTCAAAAAGAAATACTGGGCTACCTATTTTCCCAAAGAAAAAACTGCTGGGCTGGTCATGTTGTTAGACGGGCCACAGAGACCGCACAACCCAGTTTGCCTGCTCCTCCGAATTACTACTAAAAAAAGTTGTGCAATTCTGTCGTTAATTGACTATACGTTGAAAATGATGTGGGTCCCAGATATCAACAGGGTGGATTAGAGTAAAAAAAGAGGGGTTCATCAGAGTAGTAAAAGAGGCGCTTGCTTGTGTTCGGGAGTGGACCTGGTGGGTCCGTACTGTCATACTCACAACTACAGTCCTCTCTCGATTCACTATGTTGACAGGGACCGTTTCAAAAAAAAACTATGTTGACAGGGCCGGACGGCGGCGCCGCGGCGAGCGCACCAAGGCGGAGGATAAAGTGTTGTCGCCAATGTGCTGGGCTGGGTTGGACATTCTTATTGAAAAATAAAAATGGACCGGATCTATTTACGACGTTGACTACGATTTGCATGGGTCCGCTGGTTGCAGGAAGAAAATGCCGGGAGAAAGAAGACTCGTCGCTATCTTTGCCGAAGAATAATATCGACTGAATGTAATGACACTATCATAGGAAATAATATCCTCCTGTTAAATCGTGAATTTAAAGAACTGGTGCATGAGCATTTAGCTTTATTTATTTATTTACTTATTTATGTTTAGGGGACCATGAGCATGTACCTGGGCCGGATTCATGTGAGAGCCTCCCTTCCAGTTAATTATGGGCTTCTCTATTGGGCCTTCATCAGTGGGCTGCATGTTATCAACAAGTGGAAAATGTGTTCCGTACGAAAAATAGTATGCGCTACGTACAGTACGGGGCACTAAAGGATTGAACCGTGCAACGACTTCCAAAACATTGTGTTTGTCGTTCTAACAACACATTTATTCAACCAACAGACGAAATATACTATTGATTGTACATTGAAAACAGCAGCAGCAGCAACCAGGGCTGGGGGTGCAACAGAAGCAGTAAGCAGGCCAGAAGAGTGAAGACGCAGCTCTCTCTTCCAAACCAAACATCAGCCATCATTACAAAAGGGCTACCAAAAAAGAACAAGTGTATGCATCAAACTAAATAAAGATCCTACTACACCAAGTGTACGCATCTAACTAACTGGCTCAGTTAGACGTTACTATTTATTAAGCTGTGGAGATTGGCTGACGGCTTGAACCAGATGGGTGCCTGACGGGGGAAACTCCAGCCAGCAGGTCGAAGTCTGATACTTGCGACCCTCTCTCCTACTTTGGGCTGCAGAGCGTGGCGGCACATATCAGGGTATGGTGCATGCAGAGACGCATGGTACACTGTGTACACACAGTTTTGCCTGATGAACGAAACCGCGCTGCCATCATGATCCTTGCCGTCGGTTATCTCCTGGTTAATCGGATAATTCAGTCCGACAAACAGAGAGCGTGTACCAAGGCTACTTACCAACCTCCAGTAAAAAATTCCTGAAGGCCCAGAGAAGCTGGGATCCTGCTCAAAGACCTTGCAGTGACTGTGATTGTATTCCGCGAAACAACACGTCCGGTACGTGCGAACGATCATCAATCGTTCACCGTCGTCTGATCAAGCCAGGAACCACCTGCAACTGCCATGCCGCTTTTCTTTGAAAGGTTCTGGGATTAGGAAGGGTAGGGACACCAGGCGGCCTACAACATCATATCAAGTTGGAGTCAAATAACCCTAAAAAAAAGTTGGAGTCAAATAAAAAAGGGCTCTTGATGTAGTCAATCTTAAGAACAACATGTTATGAGCATGAATATTTTTTTAGTAAATGTTGACAGTAATATAAGCAAGCCATCATGATATCATAGGAAAGTAACATACTGCTGTAACAGCCGTTTGTAGCGATGACTAGAGTAGGCCAGCAATACATCCAGCTATAGAGAGAGTCGACAGCGTAAATGGAGCCCTTGTGTCCAATGGCATAAGAGAACCATGGAGGATGTATGATCCTGCGATGGACGTGCAGATTTATCCACTTACCGCAGTGACCTGTCAGATAGGCGAGACCGCGGTTGAAGAACGCAATTAGCCTGAAGTCTTTATAATTCGCAGATCTTGTGGGCGCTTGGCAGATTACAACCTTGAGCAAATCAAACTTGGTACCATGTTGGCTACTGTAAGATTCCGAGTATTCTGGGCCGCGGTGCCAAAGAAGTGCAGTGTTAATAGAAGGAAGGGGATCAATCGCTGGGTGTAGACCTCCACGAGCATCCAGCTGCAGCGACCATCGACGAGCACCATCCAAGACGTATTCATGTCAACCTAGTACATACCGTTAATGTAGTTGAGGGTGACGGGGATCAGATTGCAGTCAAGGGGGTTGATGCTCGCCACCCTACGATTGTTATGCTGCATGACACGCCGTTTCAGAAGATCAGGTGGCATCAGCAAGCAAGGAGCTGGCTTAAAAGCTCCGACCTGAGGGCTTTGAGTAAACGGTACAGCCCCGACGAGCATGCGGCGAGCGGCATGGTACTGAGATTGTCCACACGCGAAACAAGGAGCTTGATTACCTCTGTGGGGAGCGAATTCCAGCCACTCTTTCAGCGGACGCTACTTCGTTCTGCCATTGTTAGTGCTTGGGTTTCGGACAAGGGGGGGAGGCGCCTTAGCGGGGATGGAAGATTGGACGAGGGGGGAGGCGCCTTAGCGGGGATGGAAGAGTGGACAAAGATGGAGAAGCGAATATGTGTTGTGGGAAGTGGACAGGTGATGGTGACTACAACACGCCACTTGACTTACGAGACACATACCAGCAACGTAGGGTCATATCAAAGTCAGACAACTTGCTTGAGTGATCACAGTACTAGTACTCCCTACAGTACCTGCTACTATGCCCTAACTTGCTTGCGTAGAGTAGGAGTAGTGGGGTAGGACTCTACTCTACTACTAGCACCGAAGGAGTAGTATGTTCTAATCTAAAATAGTTACAAACTTCAATGCCCGAGCGTGGAACGACTACGAACCGCCATCGGTGCTAACTCCAATCCTGCAAGTCATGGATTTGTTTCTTTTTAACTTTCTGTACAAATCTGTAGCCAGCCTGCAAGTCATGTACACTGTATTCACACTGGAACCCACACAGTACTTAGAATACAAGATTAATGATGCAATTAACTTTTTATAGAGGGAGAAGCATACACGCAGTTAACTCAAATGGATTGGACGTGACTCTATTATTCTCCAACGGCAACCGGCAAATTTCCTCCCGTGGGCCGGAGTAGGTTTCTCGGTTTGCATGCGGGTTTAACGGAGGGGTTTGATGGAGGCGAGGAGGCGTGTTTAGCCGGGCGTGCAGTGGACGGTGCAGTACTATTCGATTTGACAACTGCAACTAGTATATTATAAAAAACAAAGAAGAGTAGTAGAGATAGAGATAAGAATAGAGACTAGGGAGGTGCACCATCTACTGCTTCGTGGGATACTCCTGCGCTCCATTCGGCGGCCGCAACGTCCCCTACAGCCACTCAATGCTGCGCTCCATTCAGCGGGCGCTGTTGAAATTTGGGGAGCGCACTCTCACTACTACTAGCAGCGACAACTTCACCGACGACGACTTCTTCCCCGACCTTGGCAACCTCTTCCTCAACGACATGGGCGACAACCTCAACGCCAATGGTGCTGCTCCCGTTGCATTGTATGTGTTTCTGTCCTTCCTGTTCGAAATCGTGGTAGAATTCATGTTTCTAGTCTGTGTCCTAGATTCGATCTGTTCATCTACTATGGTAGTCCGCATGATTAGTTTAATCTCTGTTATAGCCGTCATGATTTATTTTGTAGTAAATCTCGTAGTAACTTGTTGATATATTCAACTGGCAGAACGTCCCCTACAGGCACTCCCGTTTCATGGACGGCCTGGTCGATGCCTCCAAGGAGCCCTTCGTCTACTGCTATGAGTGCTCGGTGCCGTTTTGGGGCTCGTCGGCGGACATGGTGCATCACCTGACGCAGGCGTGCGGCGATCACTACTGGCCCTTGGCGAAGAACATCAAGTATGAGACGTGCTACCCGTTCACTGTGTTGGAGTCGCTGGAGGATCAGCGCCGCCTGCTAGTCTCGGAGGAGGACGGCAGCGTCTTCCTCTTAATCATGGCCACCGGTGAGGCCCGCGCAGGCCGCCGCCACATCTCTATAGTGTGCGTCAGGGGCGACGCCGCTGACGCTGACACTGACACGAGGCTGATGTACGGGTGCGTGCTCACTATTACAACCCCTTGGAGGTACGTGGGCAGTGACACTGGCTACATCAAGCTGACTTGGACTCTGCCGAGCTGGGACCTTCCCGCCCATGTGGACATGGACGACGCACGGTATTATTTGACCCCCAACGTTGTGCACGGGGACTCCAAGGAGGTTCACCTGGACATCTGCATTATCAAGTTAAATGTTGATCGTTAGTCTTCGCTCAATGTAATCCGCTGTCTAAGCATGTGGAGACTTCCATGCATGATCTTGCTCTATTGGAGTATCGCGCATGAATAAAAGTGTATCCATTTATGGTTTAGTCTAGAATCTTCCATGTATGAATTTTTACTATAGTACTGGTGAAAGACTTATGATGAACCATTTCTTACATATCCTCTGCCCCATTCCAAGTCATCCTGATTTAATCCCTCCGTCTAGGTGTATAAGGGCATGGTTAATACTTAAATAGTATAGCCAACTATTGACTATAAGAAAGTGCCATGTCATCTGTAGCCAACATGTATAACAATGGATACTCAAAAACTAATTCTTGAAGATCATTTCATTCAAAGCACAATAAGAGTTATTTCTTCACAAGTTTTGGATGCAGGTTGAACAGTTGAACGCTTTTTTTTTTGCAAAAGATACTTTTTTATCTATTTCACCCGGATGTTTGTGAGCTCTAGTGATGAAATAATATCCGAACAAACCTATCGATACCCGTTACACATGAGATGACCCCCACATCATTTGTCAAAATAAACAACTCCCCGATCAATGCATTTCACTCTTCCGTGCAACGCACGGGCACCTTACTATAGATTAGTACGACAAAAAATTGAACTAACATTATATATAGTACAATAAATGATGATGCATGTCACCAAAAATTATAGGAGTGTCATTGAAAACTATGTTCAAATACGAATCCAACGATATTGTTTTTGTTGACATGCACTAACATTTTGTCAGTTAAATCTTCAATCAAATTCAATGGGGGATAAACCAAGACCGATGTAGTCGTACTAGTGTAGAGGGCGCGCGGCGCTGCACGGGAGTCTCACCCCGCTCGTTGCGCGGCACTAAAGCCGTCATATCACAAAACCCAACCACACCCAGTAATAAGTGGCCTGGTAAAATAAACGGACAAGCAACCATCACATCCCTCTGTCTTTTTTGCATTTCATCTCTCTGCATTTACTTTCTCCGGTTCATCTCGCACACTCTATCCCTAGCTACTACTCCTAGTATCCCTAGCTACTACTCCTATGGCCAGTTCTTTTGGCGGCTTCCCCAGCTTTTCCCATAAGACTAGTCACAGTGGAGAGTAACATTAAGGCGCCCCACTCATTTATTTGGGCTTCTAAACTACTACTGGTAGTACCTCCGTCCTGGGTTATTCCTCACCATTGTAATTTGTGCTAAATTTTGACCAAAGATTTAACTGATAAAATGTTAGTGCATGTGACATGCACGAACATTTCATTAGTTAAATTTATGATCAAAATTTGACACAGATTACAATGGGGACCAATAAACCAGGACAGAGGTAGTAGTTATGGGATTATTAGTAGAAGCCTAAAAGAACTGGCCCCTGGTTCTCCTACTAGTAGTAGTACTCAAGTTGGAATTCCAATTGCACGGTACAACTTGTTAGGCAAAAAATTCGATACAGGGTGTAGGAAGCGGTTTGGGAATTTGCATGCCTTTCCGACCAGTGAGATACTCCGTACAAAGTACGACAGAGAAATAACCACAGAGAAGGAAGCTAAAAGTAAACAATCAAACGAGCATTTTTGCATTTGTTTTGCATTGAATCATTTCACAAGCTTGACTAGTGCTGTTTTTCTACTTTTACAAAAACCGCATCGTAATGTTAAAACGTGCATTTCCACATACATAAGTAATAGTAGTACTCCCTCCGTCTAGGTGTATAAGTCTTCCCTCCTTCTTGGTCATGGTGCACAACCAAAGATGACTTATTGACCTGGACGGAGGGAGTTGTACAGTCTGCAAGCATATATAGAGAGAGACGTGTAGTGCGATAGTATATAGTAAAGTTTGTGCTATATGCACGTACTTGCAAAATGTGTATGAATACACAAGGTTTCCAAACTTTCCCTTTACATACTTAATTAAGGACGCTAATAATTCCTGAACGTTCGGGATTTGTCATTTGCGTCCCAAAACTAATGAGATCGCCTTACGAAACAAAAATTATACTCCTACTAAAAGCCACGGCGCTCGCAGGAGCGCTTGCGGCACGCCACGAGTGCCCTGGTGCGTGGCCGTTTCCTAGCACGCCGACACAACGCCTCTTCCTCAGCCTCGCAACTCGCGAGGTGCTGATTGGCAGCTTACCGGCGGGCGAGCGCGATCTCACCGGTGTGGTGATTCGGCGCCAACAGGTACTCCTCCTTGCTGGAAGCGTGCACCCGGTGCATGTACCGCCAAGCATAGATGAGGTGCTTGGGCCCGACTGCACTGAGGGCATCGGCACGGGCGTCCTCCACCACCCTCACGGCCCTCGCACGAGCCTTCTGCCAAAGAGCCAATTGTCTGACTCTCTCGGACGCGACATAGGCCTCCCAGGCAGCTTGTTCCGCGGTGCGCTTCTCTTCCTCGGCCCTCTTCTCCGCCTCTATTTTGGCGCGCTCTTCTGGAGGCAAAGCCTCCCACAAGGCGACATCCATTTCTTTCCAAAGCTCCTCAAGGCTGGGGGGCTCGGCGGGCGGCGCAGCGTTCTCCTCGTAGCGGGGAGCCGATGCGTCCTCCGACGCGCGTGCTGGCGAGATTGGGAACACCGACGCGTCCACCTCGACGCGTCGCGGCGAGGAGCGGAACGCCAACGCGTCCTCCTCGACTAGTGGCGGCGAGGAACGGAACAGCGACGCGTCCACCTCGACGCGTCGCGGCGAGGAGCGGAACACCGACGCGTCCTCCTCGACTAGTGGCGGCAAGGAACGGAACAGCGACGTGTGACTGTCCGCGCGGTGCAGCGAGGGGCGCCTAGGGCTTGGGAGGGGCGATGCCATGGTGGTCGACGTGAGAGGGAGGGGGAGGAGATAGCGATGAACATGAACGTGAGGGGGAGGAGATAGCGATGTCGTGGGAGGCGTAGTATTTATAGCGAGCAATGGCACACCTATGTAAGATATGGACAGACCCCTGTTGGGCCCATATGTCAGTGACCCAATGCACCTACAGTTAAGTAACAGCTACGTGGGCATATTTGTTGGAGTAAATTACGGGGGAGGGAAGGAGAGGAAATATTGCTGGTCACAACAGATTGGACGAGCGCAGAGGGAGGAGAGTCATGCATGCAGATATTTTCCACATGGGGTGGAGTGGTGGGACCGCCGGAGGGAGAAGGAGAGTCTGGCAGGCATATTGTTTCCACACATGGAGAGGAAAAGATTTGGAGACGAACGGGCTTCCTGCAGGTATGGGGAACGGTGCATAATAAGTCTCATCTTGCATGCCGGGCTAGGTATAGTCTCAAGTCATTAAAAACATACACGCCCCACACATGTTCATATTTCAAGGTGCACTAAATTATTGCACGCGATGATTAAGGCTGACCATAATGGTGTTATCTTAGCTGGTATCATGCACACGGGAATAGCAAACATGCTGATGTGGCAAAGAATTAAAGAAGAGAGGGGGGTTAGAGTAACTAGTGTTCATGCATGCATTGGTAAACACATTTTTTTGTGAAGAACTACAAAAACTATTCCACCGCCTCTATCTTGCTAAGAGTAGGTGAAATTTTTGAATCGAGCCCTTTAAACTAGAAGGGAGGTAGTAGTACTCTAATAGCTAACCTTGGCCCTGTTTGGATCCATGTGTTAGAGTTAGTTTGGGTTAGTTTGAACTCAACTAACCCAAAAAAAATCTAACCCACCCAGGAGGTGCTTATTTGGGTTACTCCCTCCGTGTAGGTGTGTAAGTCATCTTACGTTGTGCACCGCGCCCAAGGCAGAGAGGAAAACGAGAAAACTTAATGTCTTTTTTGCTAATTAATAGCATTGCATGCAATGCACTAACCACTGCATGTCATGTTTGGCAGTCTCAAGTCATTGAAAGCATGCACGGCCCACATCTCTTATTGGTTGATATGTCACAAAACAAGAAACGAGGAGGGAGTTAATGTACAGTGCCTAAGTGTTTTGAGATTATTTGGTTTTCGTAAGGTGACTTACACACCTAGACGGAGGGAGTAGTTCTTCTCGGGACACTAAAAAACACATTTTTCTCTCGCTCTCCCCGCAGTCGATCCCTCCCCACTTCCTCGAAGCTTCTCGTCCTCTCCCTCCCTCCCTCCCTCTCGCACCGCCCATGAAGGCACCTCGCCGTATCCGCGCTCCATCTAACCCTGTCATCCAAACACCTCTTTCGCTGGAGTTACTTCAAGGTTAGTTCAGGATTAAAATCTTTAACTCATCTAACTCATCTAATAGTAGTTCTTATACTCATTATAATCAGTATTGTAGATATTGATATTTTTAGTATAAATTTGGTCAAACACTTTGAAAATGGTTGACGGAAGTAAAAAGGACCAGAAGGAGTATCATGCATGCGGAGTAGGCAAAACAAATTGCTTATTTATACCCGGTCGAAGTCTCAAAGGGTGCGACCGCGCGAGGGAGGCGAAGGGCGTGGGAGGCGCGACGGTTGACGGAATTAAGTGAAGTTACCCACGCGCCGGCATGGCGTGCGAACAGACAGAAGCTATACCGTCAGGCCTACGATATGGGTCTAGCAGACATGACATCTAGTGGGTCCCGCATAGTTCTCGAGAACTCTTTGGGGGCTTGCAACCGTTTATCCACCGGGCAAGCCAGCAACCCCACGCCGTTCGCACACCCTATTCATCCCCGTCTTCTACTAGTAGTACAGTACCTTACAACAGTTTGCTCCCAGTCGTCCCGTCCTTTCACATTACGGCAGTTCCACTAATCCTAACCCTCCTCCCAAATCCATGGCGTCCCAAATCTCCATGATTGGCGGTAAGTACAATGTTAGAACCATCACCGGCGATGAGTTCGACATTATCTACACCCGTTCTTCCGCAATGGTGAAAGAATGCCTTGCTCGCTTCAAACACATGTTCGAAAACTCAAATGATGAGTGGGTCGCTGGGCTAGATGTTGAGTACACCACAGTCCTGGGAAGCGAGAAGAAACTAAAGGAGGCAGAGAAGAAGAAGCCCGCCGTGATCCAGGTTTGCGTGCATGACTTATGCTTGGTCTACCACATATGCCATGCCGACGTTGAGTGCGAGGAATTTAAGAAGTTCCTCAAGGGCGGCCGAGTCAAATTCGTTACTGTAGACTTCAGGGACGACAAGGAAATCCTGGGTCGGATAGGCCTCGTTGTAGACCAGCCCTTCGATCTCCAGAAGGCAAGCCTGGTGTCCTCCTCTCAGCCTTCAATGCTGACCCTGGCAGCAGCCATGATTGATCGTTCGTATGCTAAACTAAAGAAACCTCACCACGAGTTTCATTATGCATGGGAGTCGAAGACATTAGATGAAGATCACATCTTGTACGCAGCAATGGATGCCTACCTTTGTTTAAATATCTACAAGGGTTGGATGAAGAAGCAGAGCCCAGTGTCCGGTTCAAGCAAAGAAGCGTCAGCGAAGAGGAGAAGGAAGATGGACAAGGACGAAGTCGAGGACGTGGACTCGGACTCCGAGTAGGTGGCAGTGCCGTCGCTCATGCTGGTTCTACTGCAGTGTCAAGAGGACTAGTTGCTTAGTTTATTTTTCAAGGGTGTGTTGTGCTAAGGCCCCAGCAGAACTATGTTAATGTTCTTTCTCGTTATTTGAACTCTTGAGTACGTATAGTAGTACTAGTACTATGTCTTACTACCGTTCTTCTTGCAGTTGGTACTACTGCTCGTATCTTCGTGTTCCTACTGTAGTTAATACGTTCATACTAGTAGTATAATTTGGGTCAGTCGATTTGTGAAAGTAGTTCGACGGAGTGAAGGAAGAAGACGGCAGGGTGCCCATGATCTATCTTATGAGTGTTGGGTGTGGAATGCAGTTCGCCGGAAAAAAATGGATCGTGCCTGGGGTTAAACAAATGGCGGGGGTGGGGGGAGCATGGCAGTGGCAGGCGGCTCAGGGGAGGGCGCAGCGGCGGCGGCAGGCGGTTAGGCGTGTGGTGGGCTGAGAAGATGAACCGTGCATCTATTTCGGAGGTTGAAGAAGCCCTTCTAGCCATCCATGTTGCATCAAACGGCTCACAAGAGTCGACTGACACAAATTGCTCCTTCAGATTGCAGGATCCATGTGGCATTCAAGGTCATGAAGGTAGACTCCGCATCCGCACCCGGTTTGCGGGCTCGACGCACGTGCGACCGGCTTCCACCGCGACAGCCACCATGCGTGCCTCCTCCGCGCGGGCGGAGACGACAATGACACGCTAGTTCCTCCTCGCCGGCGTGCTGGATCACGTGCTCGTCCTCCTCTTCGTACGCTGCGTGCATAGACGCGGCTCCACCAGCTGCTCGCGTGCTTGGCAGCGCGGCGGCATCGCGAGGAGGGACTGCAGACGACGTGAGCGGGCGAGCCTTCGGCTTGGCGGCGACACAGTGGTGATGGGTGAGAAATTGTTAGCCGGAGCAGGCGGGCGCCAGCATGCGCAACGGCGGCTGCGGCATATTGATGAGTGTGCGTATGGGAGCTTAGTTTAGTTTTATATAGGGTTGGTCAAACTTAAAAGAAAACCGTACTAGTACACGTAAACATTAGACTTAGGCAACACTTTTATTAGTTACCACAGCCATGATACGGAATCCTGTGAAAGCGTGTGAACCACGGCCGCGTGGTCGATCGAACGGTGCGTCACCGTGTCGCGCTTGAAGGACATCCATCGAACCTTTTTGTGTGTGTAAAAACAATCCTCAAATATTACCCAACTTTTTTTTCCGGGAAAAGTTCTTGACGCTACAATATTTCCATATATTTGAATTTAGCTCCAGTTCGTGTTTATTTGGATTTGGACGTTTTAGGTGCGCCCTAGTTTTTTTTAATACTGATTTTGGGGCTATTTGGTTCCCAGCCACCGTTTGCCAAGCCAAAAATTGGCAGCCACAGTTTAGTTGGCATGTGTTTGGTTTTTGCCACACTTTGGCTTGCCACACTTTAGTGCCCCTATGGCCCACTTGTCATAGAGACAATTTTTTGCCAACTTTTGCCAAAGTTTGGCGTCCAAAGTGTGTGTGACTGAGAGAGAACGTGTGTATGTGTCCATATGTGTGTTGTGGCGGAAGGGCAATGTGGAGACGGTGTGCGTGTGATAGAGACATAGATAGGTGTGAATGTGCAAATGATCATGCATGAGTGAGACACAGACAGATGCTGATACGTTGTGTATACATGAGAGAATGGTCTTCTATTTTACTTGTGTGTGTGTGTGAGAGAGAGAGGAGCATCCGTAACACAACAACCATCTCTCTCGATTCGTCCGTCCCTCGCACGATCGCATGTAACACATGCATCAACACGCACATTTTTTGCCACTCTCACCCGGCCCGTGCCCACCTCAAGGCCCGCACATCGCTCTCTATCTTGCACGCACAATCTCTTCGTGAATACCCTGTTTAGCAAGTAGCTTTCCGTCACATACACACACATTTCTCTCCTTAGGTTTGTTTTCTCTCAATATCTGACACACACACACACACACACACAGACAGCACACAGCACACACACACCCTCCCCCGAGCACACAATTCATCCCCATCCAAGGTTATATGGCGACCACTCTCGCTTGTGCTTCTCTGCACCCCAGCATGCACAACACCTCAATCTTCAAAGAGGGCATCGAGGAGATCAAAGACGGCGACCACACTGCGCTAGAGAATGCGGGGCCATTTGGAAGCAGGATGATGTGACGATGGCTGACTGACTCCTCCCCCCACCCTCTCTCTCTCGCACAAAATTACCAATCCCTCTCTCCCCCGCACAAATTTATCAATCCCTCAACCCACGGGATCCTTCCCCTCTCGTCCAGGTTTTTCCAGCTCTCTCATCAAACCTGTTGTCTCTTCTCCTTCCATGTGTACTGAATCCGGATGCACACGCATCTCACGTATATTACATGTCTCCATCTTTCTCACAGACCTAACTTCTTCCGCTCTCTTTATCTCTCTATCTCCCTCTCTCTGTTTCGTTAGGTTTGTCTCCTACTCTCTCGTCCACATACATACAATCTTTCCCGCCCTATCTGCTCCATATTTGCAAGCTCTCTCTGCACGTTTCATTCACACATTGGGATATGTTCAAAATGTTGCTTTTATAATGGCTGATGTAGAGTTATTGTTGGTTTTGTTGCATCCTACAAAGTAATAACTATGAAATGCATTTTGATTGTCATTTGACTGTGATTATGCGAGTTTCAGCATGTTGTGAAGTACTATAGACCTCGTATACATCTTGGAATTCGACAATGATTGTAACTATTGAATTGTATAAATCATTACATTCGAAGTCAGTAGCCTAATATATTTATTTCACAATTTCAACAAATGATTAATTCACCGCATACTAAGAAAGCAAATGTGTACACCCTCCGGTTTTATTTAAGTCTGCATATTAGCATTGGTCAAAGTCAAGTTTGTAAACTCTCAGAAAGTTTATAACAAAAAATATTAACATATACAATAACAAATAAATACCATTAGATACATTATTGAATGTACTTTCACATCATACATATCTGTTATGGTAAATGTTTATATTTTTCTATAAACTTGGTCAAACTTTAGGAAGTTTGACTTTGGTCAAACCTAATATGCAGAGTTTACTAGTACTACTCGCTAGTTGCTTAGCCGAATCACCCAACACGCCACACGGGGAGTTTAGTGTCACAAAATTTTGAGGTTGGCGGGAAAATCTCCCGCGACCCTGACTCGAGCAGTGGGAATTTACCATCATAGCCTTGGGAACAGGCCTACGGATGAAGGTTGGTAGGGGGTTGTTTTCGTAACTTCAGGTTCACCCTACCCAGCCAACCCCACCCCGACACCCAGAGTAGTACACCTGAATACTCCCCATTTTCTATCCCCACCGCAAAATAGACTTCTCCACGGCACCGCAGCCTTCGTGCTCCTCCCCTTCTACATCGGCGCACTCGTCCACCGCAGCGCATCTGCCTCATCGACGACCTCATACGCCGCACTGGAGTCGGTCCACCGTCGCCGTCGTACACGGAGCCTCTTCCCCGGCATCGTCTTCTACAGTCTCGGATCTGCTTCCCGGAAGCCGACGCCAAGCACAGAAGCACCACCGTCGTGGACAATGAACTGACTCCCGTTGCCGACCATGACTCACAGAGGCCGCCGCGACCATCGTTCTCCTCCTCGATTGGTAGTGTGTGTATTGAATCACTTAGCAGTATATGTGCAGTTCCAATTTTGTTCATACCTACCCTTCAAATTTCCTGGGTGCTATTGTTCCCGTAAAAGTAATTGGTTATAGCCTCCATTGTCCAATAGAATATCAGCTTGTAATTGTGCGTCGCTCCTGTATCACGCTGTGCTTGGGTAGGTATTTCATCTGCAACCAGTAGTGTGGCAAATGATGGATATTTTTTAGAACTAGCAAGATGCCCATGCGTTGCACGCATCAAGATGCATTTGTATGAGTAGTTTATCTTGTGGGAGAAAAGGATGAACGAGGGAATGCCTTATTTGCAAATGCGGAGAGGGGTGTGGGTATCTTTTTGCAAAATTGCCACAGTTTCCTTCCTATCTGTCGGATATAAATCGGATGGCCTATATTGCAGGATGGCAAGAACACCATCATCACCAACTCTGTTTTTTTATAAGAGTAGGGAAAAAGTAGAGAAAAAAATAGAGAGTAGAGAAGTAGAGATAAATATTAAGTACAAAATAAATATAACAATAGAGAAGAGAGTAGAGATAGCAGAGACGTCGGGAAAGGATTGCCCGCGTGCGGGAAAAAACGGTCGGGCTTGCGCTAGTTTTGGCGCGCGGCGTCCGGCGTGCTTTATAAAATCCAACGCCCTCCCACCGCTCTGTGCCTTGCCACCGCTCGCTCCCCGCTCTGTGCCTCGCCACCGCTCTCTCCTCGCTCTTTCTCGCCGCGCCACCATGCCGTCGCGTCGCCGGGAAACTTGGGGATACCGCGGCGTCCGCGGGCGCCCCTCCTGCGGCTTCTCTGCCGTGATCCGGTTCCGTGGGATGCGCCTCGGCGTCGGCAATTTCGACACCGCCAATGAGGCCGCCCGCGCGTATGATGCGGCGGCGTGGCGCCTCCGGTGGCCTCATAGAACATTGAACTTCCCCAACGTGCCGACGCGGGAGCGGGCACAGGAGCTCGTGCCTCTGCCGCGGCTTATCACCGACGAGGATCGTCGCGACAACCGGAGGTGGGAGCACCGTCTTGGCATCGCCGAGATGGACGAGGAAGCCATGGCGCTGTGGCGCCAACGCTTCCCGCAGGACATCATCAACGAGCGCGAGTTCTACGAGCAAAGGAGGGCGGAGAGGGATAAGAGGAGGGCGGAGCGAGCCGCTTACCGCGAGGACAAGCGTAGGCGAAAAGCGGACGCTCAATTCAACATGAGGCTAGGAGCAGCGTCACCCTGGGAATCCGACGATGATCGGTATCTTCACGTCTACAGTCAGACGTCGGAGGAGGACATCACCGAGGAGGAATCGGACGACGAGGAGTAGTTGAATAATCTTTTTTTATCTATCTATGCTGAGAACTATCCTCTTCTCTCTATCTCTACTTCTCGATCTCAGCACTGTAAATGCTTTTTTAAAGCGCCACGCGTTGCGATTCTATTGGAGATGCTCTAACATGGCAGACGCGTGCTTTAATGTTGCCCACAAGATGCGCGAGTATTACTAGTAGTATATTTTTCTTGCCATGTTGAGATTTTAAAACCACGAGTGCGAACATGCAGAGGAGCAATGAAGACCAAACACGAGATATTGGGGACATCTTCAAGGAGCGTAGCAAGTTAAAGGGGAGCTGCACCAAACCTGTAAAACGAGCTTTGGTAAGTAACACCCTTTCAATTACTTTCATTTAGCCTCGTGTTCTTCGATGTGTATATGTTGTAGTTTCTGTTTCTCTTAAGCCTCGTGTTCTTCGATGTGTCATAAGAAGAGTCTTAATAGTCCTAATGCTTTCATTTTTAGCTTGATGTAGGAAGTGGGTGTTCTCACCTTGTAGTCTGTTTTTATATTATTTTTTCTTTTGAATTCACTTCTCCCAGTTCTGTTTATCTGGCTTCTACTAAATGGATCTAGGTTGCTCTGAGTAATTATCTAAAAAAAGAAGTAACTTCATGTCAGGATGCAGTTCCTGCGAGGAGGGAAGTATGGTCAACCTCGAGATCATGTTTCCAGAATGATGCTGGATTACACACAAGGTGCCAGTTCCCTAATGATGCTGGATTAGACACAAGGTGCAAATTCCCAGATGATGCTGGATTACACACAAGCCAGGTGGAGTCGTCAGCTGTTCGTGTCCTCGTGGCTCTAGTAAAGGCTGAAAGAAAGCGTGCAGCAGCCCTTGAGAATGTAGCTGAGTTCCTGAAGAAGCGAAAAGAGCAATCAGATGCTCTCTTCACCCATGCCAAAGAAGAGATGGAAGAAGCCAGAAATAAGCTAGCAGAGGCAGAGCAGGCTAGGCGTCTCCTACTATCTAAAATTGTTGTCAATACAAAATTTCCTTCAGAGTAGCTAGGTTCAAATGTTTATCCAGTCAACATGCCTGTTGTGATGTCCGTGCATCTACTGATGTGGCACAAAATATATTTTTTCGGGTCATGTAATAACAACAATTACTTTCCAAACAATAACAGACGAAGCATTGGACATGGTATAGTTCATGCGCAAGCCCGACATTCCAAGTTCAACTTCCACATCAAACTCATGTTGAAAGTGCAACTATCCCTAGGTGGTTTTGGTAATTCCTAACAACATATAGCTCATTGAGCTAACATTATTCCAAGATGAATATTTCAGGAAAAGCTCAATGAATGGCATGGCATGGATGAGAAAAGTGGATCCCTCAAAATTCTAAGGAGAAAAGGATTGGCTCAAGCTCAAAAGCTCAAGACTCTACATTTTATATTTTAGTGATCCAAGATCACATTGAGTCTATAGGAAAAGCCAATACTATCAAGGAGGGATGAGGTGTTGCTTAATGAGTTTCTTGCTCCATAGTGCTTAGTGATATGCTCCAAAACCCTCAACTACTTTCTCACATCCACATATGACCTAAACCAAAAGTCAAACTCGGACCTACCGATTCTTTCTATCCGGCGTCACCGAGTTCAGATGTCATAGCCACTGCCACAAACCCTAGGCAAATCGGTCTCACCGATAGGGATCTCGGTCTCACTGAGATGGGATTGTAATCTCTCTGTTTCCCTTCGTAACGTTTCGGTACAACTGAGATGAGCGATCGGTCCCACCGAGATTGCAATGTAAACTCACTGTTTCCTTTTTGTAACATTTCGGTCCCACCGAAATGAGCGAATCGGTCCCACCGAGTTTACCTGACCAACTCTCTAGTTAGCTTATTACCAAAATCGGTCTCACCGAGTTTGTGTAATCAGTCTCACCGAGATTACGTTATGCCCTAACCCTAACCATATCGGTCCTACCGAGTTGCATGTCGGTCCCACCGAAAATCCTAACGGTCACTAGATTTGTTGAATCGGTCCGACCGAGTTTATCAATTCAGTCCTACCGAGTTTGGCAAGTTGTGTGTAACGGTTAGATTTTGTGTGGAGGCTATATATACCCCTCCACCTCCTCTTCATTCGTGGAGAGAGCCATCAGAACAAACCTACACTTCCAACTTGCTGTTTCTGAGAGAGAACCACCTACTCATGTGTTGAGACCAAGATATTCCATTCCTACCATATGAATCTTGATCTCTAGCCTTCCCCAAGTTGCTTTCCACTCAAATCTTCTTTCCACCAAATCCAAATCCTGTGAGAGAGAGTTGAGTGTTGGGGAGACTATCATTTGAAGCACAAGAGCAAGGAGTTCATCATCAACACACCATTTGTTACTTCTTAGAGAGTGGGGTCTCCTAGATTGGCTAGGTGTCACTTGGGAGCCTCCGACAAGATTGTGGAGTTGAACCAAGGAGTTTGTAAGGGCAAGGAGATCGCCTACTTCGTGAAGATCTACCGCTAGTGAGGCAAGTCCTTCGTGGGCAACGGCCATGGTGGGATAGACAAGGTTGCTTCTTCGTGGACCCTTCGTGGGTGGAGCCCTCCGTGGACTCGCACAACCGTTACCCTTCGTGGGTTGAAGTCTCCACCAACGTGGATGTACGGTAGCACCACCTATCGAAACCACGACAAAAACATCCGTGTCTCCAATTGCGTTTGAATTCTCCAAACCCTTCCCTTTACATTCTTGCAAGTTGCATGCTTTACTTTCCGCTGCTCATATACTCTTTGCATGCTTGCTTGAATTGTGTTAAGATTGCTTGACTTGTGCTAAGATAGCTAAAATCTGCCAAAGACTAAAATTGGGAAAAGGATAAATTTTTATTTGGTCAAGTAGTCTAATCACCCCCGCTCTAGACATACTTTCAATCCTACAAGTGGTATCAGAGCTTTGGTCTCCATTTGCTTTATTTCCATAGCTTTTGGTGGTCATAGCCTTGGTTTCACAACCTAGGAGAGTATGGCGTCTAGCGAGGGAAATTATCACCGTAGAGGTCCTTACTTTGATGGTACTAATTTTGCTAGTTGGAAGCATAAGATGAAAATGCATATTCTTGGACATAACCCCGCCGTTTGGGCTATTGTGTGTATTGGATTGCAAGGTGAATTCTTTGATGGGAGAGAACCGAACCGTGAAGCTACCGCAGAAGAGTTGAAGATGTTGCAATACAACGCTCAAGCTTGTGATATCCTCTTCAACGGATTGTGCCCCGAAGAATTCAACAAAATCAGCCGTCTTGAGAATGCAAAGGAAATTTGGGATACTTTGATTGATATGCATGAAGGTACCGACTCCGTCAAGGAATCCAAGTTGGATGTGCTTCCAAGTCAGCTTGACAAGTTCAAAATGAAGGATGGTGAAGGTGTCGCTGAAATGTACTCTAGGCTTGCTCTTATCGAAAATGAGATTGCCGGCTTAGGAAGTGAAAAGATGACCGACAAATTCATCATCAAGAAGATCCTAAGAGGTTGGACGGAAAATATGATACCGTGTGCACGTTGATCCAAATGATGCCCAACTACAAAGATCTCAAGCCAACAGAAGTCATTGGAAGAATTGTTGCTCATGAGATGTCGCTCAAGGATAAGGAGGAACTTCACAACAAGTCAAGTGGTGCTTACAAAGCCTCATGTGAAGCCCCCACATCATCAAGTGAGAAACAAACCTTTAAAGAATTGAGCTTAATGGTGAAGAAATTCAACAAGTTCTACAAGAATAGAAGCAAAGAGAGAAGCTCCAAGTCAAGGTCCTACAATGACAAAAGATCTTCTAGTCGAGAGCGAAATTGCTACAATTGTGGGAGACCCGGACACTATTCAAATGAGTGTACGGCACCCTACAAAAGAAGAGAAGAATCACCCAAGAGAAGAAGTAGAAGAGAAGAATCACCACCAAGAGAAAGGAGGAGTAGAGATGATCGTTATGAACGAAGAACATCCCGGAGAAGCAAGGATTTGGAAAGGAAGGATAAGTCATCAAGGAGCTACACAAAACGAAGACATCAAGCTCATGTTGGTGAATGGGTATCCGGCTCCGACTCCGACAATCACTCCAAGAGAAGCTATCACTCTGACTCCGA
Source organism: Triticum aestivum (assembly GCF_018294505.1). Lineage (NCBI taxonomy): Eukaryota > Viridiplantae > Streptophyta > Magnoliopsida > Poales > Poaceae > Triticum > Triticum aestivum. The sequence goes on from NC_057799.1 coordinate 601,467,760, forward strand.
ATATACTCAAGATGAAGGTGGTGCCGTATTAGCACTTGTGTCAACCAACTCCTACGACATATTTGATTCACCAAATGAAGGACTTGGAAGATGCTTCATGGCTAAAGGCCCAAAGGTAACACACCCCGAGTATGTTGATTTCAATAGTGATGAAGATGATTTGTTAGGTGATGATGATTTACTTGTTGACAACTCTAGTGATGAATACTATGATGAAACGTCAATTAATCATGCTAATCAAGATAAAACGAATGACAATGATAAGGAGAAGATTGAGCTTCTAACTAAAGAACTAAACACTCTTAAGTTAGCTCATGAAACTATCTTAGAAGATCATCGAGAACTTTTAAGGACTCATGAGAAGTTACGCTTTGAAAAGCTCAACCTTGAGCAAGAGCATGAGTTCTTAAAAGCAATCAATGATGATCTTCGCAAGAAAAGTTCTTCTTACATTGCCAAGCGTTTACTCTTATCCACTTACATGCCTCAAGTCAAGTCTAGTAACAAGAACAAGAAAGATTCTTCCTCTAGTAGTAACAATAATCATGCTAAATCCAATGTTACTGCTTCTAGTAGTTCTCTTGATTCCACTAATGATTCTCTTAGGCAAGTTACACTTGAGCAAGAAAATAGCTTATTGAAGGGAATTATAGAGAAAGGTGTTTACCAGAGCCTTGCCGGGAGTAAGCAATTTGAGGAAATTGTACGCAAGCAAGGAAGGCACCGGAAGAACCAAGGTGTTGGTTTTGAATGAAAGTTCAATGCCAATGGAGTTGAGTGGGAAGAAGATCAATACCCCAAGACGAAGTTTGTTCCTCAACAAGACAAGTATGATCCTACTTCCTTCAAGGGGACACAAGCTCAAGATGATCTTCCACCACAAGACCACAAGCAAAAAGGCAAGGACAAGCTTCAAGAGGAGATTGATGCATTTGAAGAAGCTCCTAAGGCCTTGGTCAAGTGGGTTCCCAAGACTACGTCAAGTTCTACTTCATCAAGTACGACTACAACTCCGAGGATTCCCATCAAGATGATGTGGATCCCGAAGAAGAAGAACTAGAGAGTTCTTGAGGGTGACTCCGCCAATATATTTCACTGATATCATTTTGGCAACGACAAGTGCAATCAACTTTCACATCTTGCACTAGTTCAAGGAGTCACAAACCCTCTTGTTGGTAAGTCAAGGGACAAGGTAACCTAATGCTTTCATAGACATCATCTTGTGTGTGCATCACTCTATGTCTATGGATATCCTTGTTTGTTCCTTGTGGGACTAACGCGTGTAGGTATTGAAAGTGCAACTCACTCCAAAGGATTGCTCTAAATGATCTTCATCAACATTGAGCATCCACATCTTCAACACCTACATGAAGTCATCATCGACAAAACCCAAGGTTAGTTGATCCCTCTAAGGGGGGATCTCACATCTAGGGGGAGCTTAACTCTAAAAATTGTGTCAAAGCAACTCTAATGGTGTGAACACATCAATGCATTATGTTAAAGTGGTAACCCCACTTGAGCTTAAACGATGACTATGACCTATGATCAAATGTTCTCATTTGACTCCTAAGTCAATATACTCTTATATAGATGACCTAGTCATCGCCAATTGTTTGATAGATGCTAGAATTGGTTGTGCATGCTTTGCCACATATTTCATTTGCCTTTTTTTGTGTGAGCATGTTGGTTGCATATTTCATTGGAGGACATCCACTTGTTGTTTTGATTGATTGGTTTCCTTTTCTTTGCCAAGTGGATGGACAAGAATGCCTAAGAACCTTCTCTAGCTATCTATGATTTTCTCGTCTCAAACTCTATTCATGCTACATCACAAAATTTGATCAAGTCAGATTCGAACCACTCTGTGTGAGGAGCACTCGGAGTCCCCGATTCGTCATAGACTTAAACTTCCAAAACTTCTTTGTGTGTTTCGGTCTGACCGATTCTTCCATTTCGGTCATACCGAGATCACTAAGTCGATCTAGGTTTTCAATCTCGGTGCAACCGATTTGAACTTTTCGGTCACACCGAGTTGTTGTAACTGTTAGTAGTTATGCATCTCGGTGCCACCGAGTTGTTCCACTCGGTCACACCGACAGGGTCGGGCTATATATACCCACGGGCAAAAATTTGGAAACTTTCTCCGAACCCTTTCGCCCGCGCGTAGCTCGCTCTGCCTCCAGGGTCTACGGATCGTCCTCCTCGTCACCAGCTGCCTCATGTCGCCCGTCTCCGCCACCGTCAACGGAAATCACCTCCGCGGTTGCCGCCGTAGTGAGTTCATCGCTGAACTAGGGTATGGACTCGATCACTATGCTATCCACCGTTATGAATCTTGCCACGATTGAAACTATTCTATCCAGTCAAAACACTCCATAGATTAGAGGTGGATTGAAAATTTAGGGTTAGGTTTCCGCCAAAACCATCTCGGACCCACCGAGTTATAGAATTCGGTTCCACCGATTCGGCTAAGGCCATTGCACAAGTGATTCTTGGTCTGACCGAGAATTGCAAATCGGTGTGACCGAGTTCAGGACTTTGTGAAACCCTAGCAGTCTCGGTGCCACCAAACTGTGACTCGGTCTGACCGAGTTCACTAGTTTAGGTTCCAAAAGTTGCTTCGGTATCACCGAGTTTACAAATCGGTTGATCCGAAATGCTTTCTGTGGAAAACTAAAACTAAGTTTTTGAGTCATTCTTTTGCAAAAACCTCTGTATTTTGTGATGCTCATCCACTCTATCTCATCTATATCTATTCACAGGGTCTGCAGTCAGGGTTTGCAACATGTCTGATCAGAGTGACAACCAGAACAAGGAAGAGGAGCAGGTTCAAATGAGTGAGGGCACTAGTCCCTCTAGCAGCTCTGATGAGGGTAGTAGGAGCACCCCAAGCAACTTACCCAAAGCTGCCACCAGGACCAGAAAGAAGAAAACCTCAGAATCTGAGGATGAAGACTATGTGGCAGTTGAGGATGAGGCCATTTCCAAAAAGAAAGTGCTCAGAAAGGAGTATGGTTCAGCTGCAACCAGTAAGCCAGGAGTGCAGAAGAAGGCACCTGCAAAGAGAACTCCCATGTCTAAAGCCAGAGCCTCTACTCAAATATCTTTGGAGTCTGAACCCAAGAAGGCTGATGCAGAAGGGAAGAAGAAGGAAAGAAAGAGAGGGAGATGGTGCAAGAAAGTTGACCCAATGGCAGAATTTGAGAATCATTCTTCTGATGAAGAAGAAGAAGAAGGGGTTGCTGCACCAGCACCCAAGACTCAGAAGCTTATGGGTGATGCCATCAAGTCAGGGGCTGCATCATCAAAGCCCAAAGAAGCACCCAAAGCTGCTTCCAAGCCCAAGACTGCAGCAAAGAGGAATACCAGAAACATTCCTGCAGCTGAGAAGAAAAAGGCCCCAGTGCCTGAAGCTGCAATGGAAGAAGAAGATGATGAGTCACATGTCTTGAGGAAGTTGAAGCCAAAAATTCTAGATCACAATGATGTTCATCCAGTAGCTGAGAACATGAAGATAAGGAAGGATTCAGGATTGAGGCTATGGAGAGAGTCACATCCATATGCCACCAAAAGAAGAACTGTTGTGGATTACAGGTTCCATACCAAGGAACAACATGATTTCTATGAGACAGTGTTGTTGGACAAGAAGCCAATAGTGTGTGACATGAGGTGGGTGGACTGGAAGTACATAAAGGAAAATGAAGAACACTATCCTGGTGTGTATATGACAGTTTTAGAGCTTGTCGAGTTGCAGACTTTGTTGGGCAGAAGCTCACAAAGTGGAATGATGAGCTCATAATGCAATTCTACTCCACAGCACACTTCTATCTAGATGGCAGGATAGTATGGATGTATGAAGGTACTAGGTACCAATCAACAATTGAAGAATGGGCATATCTGATCAATGCACCTGAGGAGCAAGAAGATGACTTGGATGTCTATGCCAAAAAGAAGATGGATCATAACACTATGGCACATATTTACAAGGAGATCCCAGAGGCTGCAATTGAGACACATAAGTTTGGATCTGTACATTACCTTCTGTCAGGACTGCCAACCATCAACTAGATCCTCAGGCACACTCTCTTTCCCAAGTAAGGTGACCACAACATGATCAGAGGCCATGCAATAAACTTGCTACACTTATTTGATGTGCCACAGAAATTCAAGTTCATGAGCCTCAAGCCAGTGTGACGCAAATGTGTACGATCAAGATCAAGGACTCACGGGAAGATATCACAACACAACTCTACACACAAATTAAAATAATACAAGCTTTATATTACAAGCCAGGGGCCGCGAGGGCTCGAATACATAAGCTCGAATACACAAGAGTCAGCGGAAGCAATAATATCTGAGTACAGACATAAGTTAGACAATTTTGCCTTAAGAAGGCTAGCACAAAAGCATCTACGATCAAAAAGGCAAGGCCTCCTGGCTGGGAGCCTCCTAACTACTCCTGGTCGTCGGCGGTCTCCACATGGTAGTAGGCACCCTCGGGGTAGTAGCAGTCATCGTCGAAGGTGCCGTCTGGATCCTGGACTCCACCATCTGGTTGCGACATCCGAGAAGAATGGAAAGAGGTGGAAAAAGAGGGAGCAAAGCAACCGTGAGTACTCGTCCAAAGTACTCGCAAGCAAGGATCTACACTACATATGCAACATTATCAAAGAGAGGCTGTATATGTGGACTGGGCTGCAGAAATGCCAGAATAAGGGGGGGAAAAGCCTAGTCCTATCGAAGACTAGCATCTTCAAGCAGCTCCAAGCATCTTGCAGCATCAGAAGAGAGATAAGAGTAGCATAGGTAAAGTAGTAGTAGTCATGTTATCAACCTCGGCGAGAGATCCTTTCTCGACTCCCTGCGAGAAAGCAATCCCAGAGCCATACTATCCAGTTATCATCTCAAGTATCCAGTTCTAGTTGTATCGATCGGGATACAACTCCAAGTGTCCGTTACCATAGGACAGGCTATCGATAGATGTTTTCTTCCCTGCAGGGGTGCACCAACTTACCCACCACGCTCGATTAACTCCAGCCGGACAGACTTTCCTAGGTCATGCCCGGCCTCGGCCAAACAATACGCCACAACCCGACCTACGCTTAATAGAGAGGTCAGCACGTCGAACTAAACCTATGCCCCCAGGGGTCATGGGCCATCTCCCCGGGAACTCCTGCATGTTGCGAACGCGTCCGGTGAGCAGACCTAGCTACCTCCTTCAAAAAGGCAGGTGCTTATGCAGTCCAACCCGGCGCGCGCCACTCAGTCGCTGACGTCTATTAAGCTTCGGGTGATGTATACGACGCAGAACGCCCATACTATGCCCACGTGATGGTTAGTGCTATCAGGCCAGAGGCCCCTCGGATCAAATATCCAAATCGTAGTGGATTAGGAAAGCGCGGTAACAAGCAGAGACTCACGAAAGATGTGACCCCGTTGCCCCGTCTCGAGGACTTGCGGCAAGGGCTAGGAATGCCCGGCCACGCCTCATAATTATCTCATGGGCACCCTCCAGGTCAACCCGTCTCCACATCACTCGCGGGTACCCCTCAGGGTCGACCCGCCCTTCCAAGCAACAATTGCAAAGTCCAAGTATTCGTGTGTCAAAACATCAAGGGGAAAACCCGAGGAATCACCCCCGGTGAATTCCACTCGATGTAATCATCAAGGTGAACGTAAGAGGAACCACCCCCGAGGTTCACACTTGAGGGGTTGCACGACAGAGTCGTATCGGAAGTGGTTATGGCGGAATCACCCTCGATGACCACGACCGAACAGCTACACTACAGGGTTAACATCAGAAGTGCTGTAGAGGTCTCACCCTCGGCACTCGATAGTAACCCTGTAGTGTCGAGCAACTAAGGGGAAAGTGATGTGCGGTGCTGGGGCCTGGTCTTCGATCCCGTTGATCGGGTCTTCAATGATGAAGCAGGGGCAACAAGGACAAGGTGGGGGGTCACTGATGGATCACTAACCAACCTATACTAAACAGTTTAGGATAAGCAGGTAGGTAACAATAAGCAGGTTACAAAAGCAGGCTATGCATCAGAATAGGAGCAAACAATAACAGTAGCAAAATCTAATGCAAGCATGAGAGAATGGAATGGGCGATATCGAGATGATTAAAGGGGGGATTGCCTGGTTGCTTTGGCAAGGAGGGGTCGTCGATGACGTAGTCGATCACAGGGGCAGCATCAGTCTCGGGGTCTACCGGAGAGAAGAGGGGGAGGAAACAGTAAATATAAAGCAAACATAGCATAACAGGACAACAGGCAGAGCTAGACGTGTTCTAACGCGGTGCTACACGATACCGGCGAGGGGGAAGTCAACCGGGAATGTTTTCTCGGTTCCGGACCTGTGTCAGACAAATGACCAGAGGGGGAATGTTCCATGTTCAGCATGCTAGGATCATGTGACAGATGAACGGTCTGCATATTCGGATTCGATGGATTTTTCTGAGCAACTTTCATGTATAAAACTTTCTCATCCGAGTTACGGTTTAATTTCTATTAAATTTCGAAGTTTTATTAATATCCTGGAATTAAAACTAATTCAAAAATAAAGATTAAATTGCTACGTGCACACACAAAGTGTACACAGCAAAGCAGCATAGAGGCTAACAGTTGGCCCCGTTGACTGCCCAGCCAGCAGTCAACGTTGACCCATTGACTCGTCAACGAAGTCGAAGGGGACCACATGTTATCTGGCCGCAGTCACTGATGGCTGGGCCCAGTCAAACGCCACATCAGCAGCGTCAAAGCTGACGCGTGGGCCCACGGTTATTTATCTAATCCTACCAGAAAAATAAACAGAGTTTACTTAACGGTGGGGCCTGGTTGTCATTCACTCTAGACTATCCTAATCAGCATCATTAGCGCCTAATGACGCCGGACACGTCCGCGCCGCCGGAGTTACGCCGGCGATGACGCAACCGACGGCGGAACTTCACCGTGTGGGCGCTACAGGGCACCAAAACGCGCGCGGTTTGCGGCTACAGCTAGCTGACGATGCGGTGCATCCGACGGAGCAAGCAGCAGGGGCGGGGGTGGCCGGAGTGGCACCGGCGATAAGCCGTGGCGGCGGTGGTGTTCGGGCGTGGACGTAAACGGCATTAGCGGGCTCGGGGAAACGCATGCGCGTGCGCATTGGGCTCCTGGGAACCTCACGAGCTCGTCTACGAGCTCAAACGCGAGCTGCGGCAATGGTGGCCATGGCGACGAGCTTCACAATGGCGGCGGGGCAACACCAATGGTGATGGCAACTAGGGGGCGAGGTCGACGGGGCTAGCATAGGGGAAAGGTCGGGGAGCTTCCGTAGGAGCTCAAGGTGGCTCGTTGGAAGGTTAGGAGCAGCAGGAGTGTCGGAGAGGAGGAAGATCGTCGGCGACCGAGGCGGAAGGAGGCGGCTCGATCCGCGGCCTGCGGTGCTCCTCGAGCTCGATGGCGAGGCGTAGTCGAGGTAGAGGTCGACGGCGCGTCTTGTGGACGTGTTGGCGAGGCGCGGGGTGGGCGATGGCCGTGGCTACGGCACAGCCATGGCGACGGCAGCGCTAGGAGGTGGAAGGGGAACAAGGGGGAGAGACGACAAGCAGGCGGAGAGGGCGAGGGGAGTGGGTGGAGGTAGGTGGGGGAGGACCCGAGGAGCCGGAGGGGAGGCTCTTATCCACCCGCAGCGTTGCCGGCGAGATGGTCGAGCGGCGACGAGCCGCTGTAGCGGTCTGAGACCGAGGAACAGGGCGGGGGGGAGAGACCGGTGCGAGGGGGGGTAACTGGGCTGGCAATGGTGGGTTAGGTGGGCTGGCCCAGGTGGGTTCGGTCCAGGGAGGGGGTTGCTCTCTCGCTCCCTTTCCTATTTCTTTTTCTTTTTAACTTTTTTTAAGCATCAGTTTCAAATAGCTTAGGCCATTTAAACACTTTGAAAAAAATAGGTCCACCACAAATATTCATTAAGGAATATTTGGCACAAGATGAACATTTTAGTTTTCAAGTTTGAGCATTTTGAATTTCACTTAGAATTTGAATTTGAATTCAGTTGGAATAATGAAAGAGATAGAAGACAATGATGACCAAACACTTGTTTAGCAAAATGATTAGCTTAACCCCAAGGGTTACTGTAGCATCATTACACCGGGGTGTTACAACTCTCCTCCTCTAAAAGAAATTCTCGTCCCAAGAATTAAGAGGTAGAAGGGAACAGGTCGGGGTATTCAGCCCGGAGGTTATCTTCGCGTTCCCAAGTGGCTTCATCTTTAGTATGAATTGACCATTGCACCTTGAGGAACTTGGTAACCTTCTGGCGGGTTCGACGTTCAGCTTCTTCAAGAATGTGGCTAGGATGCTCTTTGTAAGTGAGATCATCTTGAACTTCAATCAATTCCAGATCCACTTCACGTTCAGGGTCCTTGAAGCAACGACGAAGTTGTGACACGTGGAAGACGTCATGGACGTGAGAGAACTGAGGTGGCAACTCCAGTTGATAAGCCACCAGTCCACGACGGGAGAGAATGCGAAAAGGACCAATGTAGCGCGGAGCTAGCTTGCCCTTGACTCCGAACCGATGAGTGCCTCTCAAAGGAGTGACACGCAAATAAGCTTGTTCACCAGGTTGATAAGTTGAACCCCAGTGTTTACGATCATAATTGCTCTTCTGGCGGGACTAGGCCGCCTTGAGATTATCCTGGACAATGCGAACCTGCTCTTCAGCTTGTTGAATAATGTCCGGACCAGTGAGTGTCCGTTCCCCAGTTTCTGACCAATTCAGAGGGGTTCGGCACTTACGCCCATAAAGCACTTCAAAGGGTGCCATTTTCAAGCTGGCTTGATAACTGTTGTTATAAGAGAACTCCGCATAAGGGAGAGATTCTTCCCACTTCTTGCCGAAAGAAATAACACAAGCTCGAAGCATGTCTTCAAGAATTTGATTGACTCGCTCGACTTGGCCTTGGGATTGGGGATGATAAGCAGTGCTCCAGGTAATATGAGTTCCCATTGCCTCTTGGAAACTATCCCAGAACTTTGAAGTGAATTACTGTCGCGGTCTGAACTAATCTCCTTCGGAATGCCGTGGAGTGACACAATTCTGGAGATATACAAGTTTGCTAATTGACTAGCAGTGATAGTCTCCTTGACTGGCAGAAAGTGAGCAACCTTTGAGAATTGGTCGATGACGACAAAGATAGCATCGTTACCTTTCTGAGACTTGGGAAGGCCAGTGACGAAGTCCATTTGGATCTTATCCCACTTCCATTCAGGAATCGGAAGCGGTTGTAGAAGTCCAGCCGGTTTCTGATGTTCTGCTTTAACGCGATGACAAACATCACATTCTTCGATATATCGAGCAATGTCTTGCTTCATTTTAGACCACCAGTACTTCTGACGGATGTCTAGATACATCTTGGTACTTCCGGGATGAATAGAGAGAGGGGTGTCATGCGCTTCTTTCATCACCTTCTCTGTCATAAGCTCGAACCGGGGTACAACAATGCGATCTCTGAAGTATAAGGTTCCATCTTCACCAAGTGAGAAATCCCTGGATTTCTCTAAGGCAAGATCCTTTTTCATCAAATCAACGTGAGCATCTTTGGCTTCAGCAGACTTAATTGCTTTCAGCAGAGTTAGTTCCAGGACAAGGTTATTCAGAGAACCCTGTGGAACTAGTTGGAGGTTCAGCTTGCGTAGCTCTTCATAAAGGCGGGGTTGAGCTTTGAAGACCATGTGATTGTTGTAATAAGACTTACGGCTCAGGGCATCGGCCATTACATTAGCCTTGCCAGGAGTATAGGATATACCGTATTTGTAGTCAGCAATAGCTTCCATCCATCGCTGCTGACGGAGGTTCAGATCTGGCTGAGTAAACAGGTACTTCAGACTGATGATCGGTGAAGATCTCGCAACGATTACCGAGAAGGTACTGTCTCCATAGCTTCAGTGCAAAGATAACCGCAGCAAGCTCGAGGTCATGAACTGGGTAGTTCTCTTCATGAGGACGCACTTGACGGGAGGCATAAGCAATCACTCTGCGCTCTTGCATTAGTACACAGCCTAATCCTTGTCGTGAAGCGTCGCAATAGATGACGAAGTCCTTGCGAGAATCAGGGGGAACAAGCACTGGGGCAGAAGTCAGCTTGTCCTTGAGTGTCTGGAAACTTTCCTCGCATTTGTCTGTCCAATCGAACTTAACGCCCTTGTGAAGCAGATTAGTCAGGGGCTTGGCAATCTTGGAGAAGTTCTCGACGAAACGGCAGCAATAACTGGCAAGTCTGAGAAAGCTTCTGACTTGCTTGACAGTCTTCGGAGGGGTCCAGTCAAGAATAGCCTGAACGCGCTCTGGGTTGATGGCAATACCATCCTTGGAGATGACATGACCAAGGTAGGTGACTTCGGGAAGCCAGAATTCGCACTTGGAATACTTGGCATAAAGTCGATGTTCTCGTAGCTTCTCCAGAACAAGACGAAGATGTTCAGCATGTTCTTCTTTATTCTTCGAATATACCAGAATATCATCCAGATAGACTATGACAAACTTGTCGAGGTAATCCATGAATATGTAGTTCATCAGACGAGAGAATGTGGCTGGAGCATTGGTCAAGCCGAAAGACTTGACGGTGTACTCGTAAGAACCATAATGAGTGACAAAGGCGGTCTTGGGAATATCCTCTTCACGAACACGGATCTGGTGGTAACCCAACCTCAAGTCGAGTTTAGAGAATATCGATGAACCAGCCAGTTGATCATACAAATCATTGATCCGAGGAAGGGGATATTTGTTCTGAATTGTAGCTTTGTTGATAGGGCGGTAGTCTTGGACCAAACGGTTCGTTCCGTCCTTCTTCTTGACGAAGAGAGAAGGTTCTCCCCAAGCAGAGGAACTTGGACGAATGAAACCCTTGCGAAGAGATTTGTCGATTTCCTCCTTAAGTTCAAGGAGCTCATGAGGCGGCATCTTGTAGGGTCGTTTGGCAATAGGAACGGTGCCTGGTTTCAAGTCGATGACGAACTCGACAGCCCGGGCAGGGGGTATTCCTGGAAGTTCTTCTAGAAAGACATCGAGGGAGTCGTGAACAACTGGAATCTTTTCAATTCCCTCAAGAGGTGTTGCGTTCAATGCATTCAAGACATAAAGTCGTGCTTTGGCATTTTGAACCAGACGAGCATTGTAGCTTACTATCTCATCTGAAGGGTGCAGAAGGTGGACGGTTTTAGTGGCGCAAACGATAGAAGCCGTATGTGCTTTTAACCAATCCATTCCCAGAATGAGGTCAATATTGGAAGACTTCAGAATAATGGGGGATGCAAAGAATTCCAACCCTTCGATTTCAACTGAAACGTTGTGGCTAACCATGGAGGTTTGACATTGGCCCGCAGGGGTTTTTACCACCAGTGGAGTGTGCATCTCTTCGTATTTAATGCCATGCATGAATGCAAACTCTTCTAATATGAAAGAATGCGATGCTCCTGAATCAAACAAAACAGATGCTGGCACTGAATTAACAAGAGTACCCATCACAGTGGCAGGCTGGTCTTGAGCTTCATTCAGATCAATATGATTAGCCTGACCACAACCATAAGGTCTGGCATTGTTGTTATGGGGCTGATTGTTATGGTCAGTTGAAGGCAGAGCCAGCTGATTCTGATTCTGAGGGCATTTCCTGGAACGGTGACCTGGAAGGCCACACTTGAAGCACAGACCATCATTGGGATTGGGAGCAGGCGCTCGAGGTGGTACAGCTCGAAGAGGCTGCCTCTGCGGGGGTGGAGGCGGACGCGGTGCGGCATAAGACCGTCTTGGTGCAGGTGCAGGTGCAGTTGGATGATACATGCTGTGGGGAATCCATATCCGACGCTTCTGCGCTGACGGGGCCGAAGATGAGCCAGCGTCGCGACTACGCCTAAGGGATCCCTGGTGTTCCTGAAGACCAGTCTCAACCTGAATAGCCTTGTTCACCAAAGTGGCGAAATCAGCAAAGTCATGAACGAGCAATGCTAGCTTGATATCAGGGTGAAGTCCATCACAAAAATTTTCCTGTCTGCGAGCATCAGTTGCAATGTCTTCTTCGGCATAACGTGACAAGTCCAAAAATTCCCGCTGATAAGCATCAACTGACTTGTTACCTTGGGTGAGGTTGCGGAACTCTCGCTTCTTCTTGTCCATAATTCCTTGAGGAATGAAGCGGGCACGGAAAGCAGCTTGGAAATCCGGCCAAGTGATGACCGTTCCAGCAGGTAGGGTACGCCTGTGGCTGTCCCACCATTGAGCAGCGGGACCCTTCAGAAAGAATGATGCAGAGGTGACATAGCTAGTAGGGGCCACACTAGAAGACTCCATTTCATACGTGATGTCGCGGAGCCAGTCATCAGCATCAAGGGGTTGAGTTGATCTATGGTAGATACTTGGGTTGAGGCGCAAGAAGTCCTGCAGAGTTACTGGGGTTGGCTGTTGATTCATGTTGGATTGAGGAAACTGAGCCATCATTCCTTCCATGAACTGGCGGTTCAGCTCAAATTGTTGCATCATTCCAGCAAAGAATTCGGACGGTGGTGGATCGTTGGCACCACGGCCACAACCAGCAGGTCTAACCATCCTGCTAACATGTAACAGGGGATAGTTCAGTATTGAGCATTTGCAAAGACAAGGATCATTCATGATGAAACATGCATAAAGAAAGAGGTACGATGGATACCACATAATAGTCAACACGACAGAGTGTGTACTATTGAAAATACTATTCTAAGGAATAGCTATGGCTTATCCAACTTTGGGGTGAATGTGGTCACGGGATCCTAATGTAGTAAAATTGTTTAACCCAAATGGAAGAGAGATCAGAGTCCCAGAGTATAGACGATGAGTAAAAGATCCTAATACCACCCAATGGCGACGTGGGCCCGTAAGCCACACAGCCAAGTTAGTAAAACAGTTTTGGACGACTAGACTCAACTTCGGCCAAGGAGTTGGAAGGGGGCTACCTATAGGCAGTCGGCTCTGATACCAGCTTGTGACGCCCCCGATTCAATCATACACTAATCATACACGCAAATATGTACGATCAAGATCAAGGACTCACGGGAAGATATCACAACACAACTCTAGACACAAATTAAAATAATACAAGCTTTATATTACAAGCCAGGGGCCACGAGGGCTCGAATACATAAGCTCGAATACACAAGAGTCAGCGGAAGCAATAATATCTGAGTACAGACATAAGTTAGACAAGTTTGCCTTAAGAAGGCTAGCACAAAAGCATCTACGATCAAAAAGGCAAGGCCTCCTGCCTGGGAGCCTCCTAACTACTCCTGGTCGTCGGTGGTCTCCACGTGGTAGTAGGCACCCTCGGGGTAGTAGCAGTCATCGTCGAAGGTGGCGTCTGGATCCTGGACTCCACCATCTGGTTGCGACATCCGAGAAGAATGGAAAGAGGATGAAAAAGAGGGAGTGAGTACTCATCCAAAGTACTCGCAAGCAAAGATCTACACTACATATGCAACATTATCAAAGAGAGGCTGTATATGTGGACTAGGCTACAGAAATGCCAGAATAAGGGGGGAAAGCCTAGTCCTATCAAAGACTAGCATCTTCAAGCAGCTCCAAGCATCTTGCAGCATCAGAAGAGAGATAAGAGTAGCATAGGTATAGTAGTAGTGGTGGTGTTATCAACCTCGGCCAGAGATCCTTTCTCGACTCCCTGCGAGAAAGCAATCCTAGAGCCATACTATCCAGTTATCATCTCAAGTACCCAGTTCTAGTTGTATCGATCGGGATACAACTCCAAGTGTCTGTTACCGTAGGACAGGCTATCGATAGATGTTTTCTTCCCTGCAGGGGTGCACCAACTTACCCACCACGCTCGATTAACTCCGACCGGACAGACTTTCCTGGGTCATGCCCGGCCTCGGCCAAACAATATGCCGCAACCCGACCTAGGCTTAATAGAGAGGTCAGCACGCCGAACTAAACCTATGCCCCCAGGGGTCATGGGCCATCTCCCCGGGAACTCCTGCATGTTGCGAACGTGGCCGGTGAGCAAACCTAGCTACCTCCTTCAAAAAGGCAGGTGCTTACGCAGTCCAACCCGGCGCGCGCCACTCAGTCGCTGACGTCTATTAAGCTTCGGCTGATGTATACGACGCAGAACGCCCATACTATGCCCACGTGATGGTTAGTGCTATCAGGCAAGAGGCCCCTCGGATCAAATATCCAAATCATAGTGGATTAGGAAAGCGTGGTAACAAGCAGAGACTCACGAAAGATGTGACCCCGTTGCCCCGTCTCGAGGACTTGCGGCAACGGCTAGGAATGCCCGGCCACGCCTCGTAATTATCTCACTGGCACCCTCCAGGTCAACCCGTCTCCACATCACTCGCGGGTACCCCTCAGGGTCGACCCGCCCTTCGAAGCAACAATTGCAAAGTCCAAGTATCCGTGTGTCAAAACATCAAGGGGAACACTCGAGGAATCACCCCCGGTGAATTCCACTCGATGTAATCATCAAGGTGAACGTAAGAGGAACCACCCCCGAGGTTCACACTTGAGGGGTTGCACGACAGAGTCGTATCAGAAGTGGTTAAGGCGGAATCACCCTCGATGACCACGACCGAACAGCTACACTACAGGGTTAACATCAGAAGTGCTGTAGAGGTCTCACCCTCGGCACTCGATTGTAACCCAATTGTGTCGAGCAACTAAGGGGAAAGTGGTGTGCGGTGCCGGGGCCTGGTCTTCGATCCCGTTGATCGGGTCTTCAATGATGAAGCAGGGGTAACAAGGACAAGGTGGGGGGTCACTGATGGATCACTAACCAACCTATACTAAACAGTTTAGGATAAGCAGGTAGGTAACAATAAGCAGGTTACAAAAGCAGGCTATGCATCAGAATAGGAGCAAACAATAACAATAGCAAAATCTAATGCAAGCATGAGAGAATGGAATGGGCGATATCGGGATAATCAAAGGGGGGGCTTGCCTGGTTGCTTTGGCAAGGAGGGGCCATCGGTGACGTAGTCGATCACAGGGGCAGCATCGGTCTCGGGGTCTACCGGAGAGAAGAGGGGGAAGAAACAGTAAATATAAAGCAAACATAGCATAACAGGACAACAGGCAGAGCTAGACGTGTTCTAACACAGTGCTACACGAGACCGACGAGGGGGGAAGTCAACCGGGAATGTTTTCTCGGTTCTGGACCTCTGTCAGACAGATGACTAGAGGGGGAATGTTCCATGTTCAGCATGCTAGGAGCATGTGACAGATGAACGGTCCGAGTTACGGTTTAATTTCTATTAAATTGGATTTTTCTGAGCAACTTTCATGTATAAAACATTCTCATCCGAGTTACGGTTTAATTTCTATTAAATTTCGAAGTTTTATTAATATCCTGGAATTAAAACTAATTCGAAAATAAAGATTAAATTGCTACATGCACACACAAAGTGTACACAGCAAAGCAGCATAGAGGCTGACAGTGGGCCCCGTTGACTGCCCAGCCAGCGGTCAATGTTGACCCGTTGACTGGCCAACGAAGTCGAAGGGGACCACATGTCATCTGGCCGCAGTCACTGACGGCTGGGCCCAGTCAAACGCCACATCAGCAGCGTCAAAGCTGACGCGTGAGCCCACGGTTATTTATCTAATCCTACCAGAAAAATAAACAGAGTTTACTTAACGGTGGGGCCTGGTTGTCATTCACTCTAGACTATCCTAATTAGCGTCATTAGCGCCTAATGACGCCGGAAACGTCCGCGCCGCCAGAGTTACACCGGTGATGACGCAACCGATGGCGGAACTTCACCGTGTGGGCGCTATAGGGCACCAAAACGCGCGCGGTTTGCGGCTACAACTAGTTGACGATGCGGCGCATCCGACGGAGCAAGCAGCAGGGGCGGGGGTGGCCGGAGTGGCGCCGGCGACAAGCCGTGGCGGCGGTGGTGTTTTGGTGTGGACGTAAACGGCATTAGCGGGCTCGGGGAAACGCATGCGCGTGCGCGTTGGGCTCCTGGGAACCTCACGAGCTCGTCTACGAGCTCGAACGCGAGCTGCGGCAATGGTGGCCACGGCGACGAGCTTCACAATGGCGGCGGGGCAACACCAATGGTGACGGCAACTAGGGGGCGAGGTCGACGGGGCTAGCATAGGGGAAAGGTCGGGGAGCTTACGTAGGAGCTCACGGTGGCTCGTTGGAAGGTTAGGAGCAGCAGGAGCGTCGGGAGGAGGAAGATCGTCGGCGACCGAGGCGGAAGGGGCGGCTCGATCCGCGGCCTGCGGTGCTCCTCGAGCTCGATGGCGACGCGTAGTCGAGGTAGAGGTCAACGACGCGTCTTGTGGACGTGTTGGAGAGGCGCGGGGTGGGCGATGGCCGTGGCTACGGCACAGCCATGGCGACGGCGGCGCTCGGAGGTGGAAGGGGAACAAGGGGGAGAGGCGACGAGCAGGCAGAGAGGGTGAGGGGAGTGGGTGAAGGTAGGTGGGGGAGGACCCGAGGAGCCGGAGGGGGAGGCTCTTATCCACCCGCAGCGTTGCCGGCGAGATGTTCGGGCGGCGACGAGCCGCTGTAGCGGTCTGAGCCCGAGGAACAGGGCGGGGGGGAGAGACCGGTGCGAGGGGGGTAACTGGGCTGGCAATGGTGGGTTAGGTGTGCCGGCCCAGGTGGGGTCCAGGGAGGGGGGTTGCTCTCTCTCTCTCTCTCTCCCTTTCCTATTTCTTTTTAACTTTTTTTAAGCATCAGTTTCAAATAGCTTAGGCCATTTAAACACTTTGAAAAAAATAGGTCCACCACAAATATTCATGAAGGAATATTTAGCACAAGATGAACATTTTAGTTTTCAAGTTTGAGCATTTTGAATGTCACTTAGAATTTGAATTTGAATTCAGCTGGAATAATGAAAGAGATAGAAGACAATGATGACCAAACACTTGTTTAGCAAAATGATTAGCTTAACCCCAAGGGTTACTGTAGCATCATCACACCGGGGTGTTACAACCAGCTATAGCTCCAGTGCAACCAGCTCCAGCACCTACACCTCCAGCTCCATCTACATCTACTGAAGTCTTCGTCCAAGGAGCCATCTCTACACCACCTCCTGAAGATCAAGCCTGAGAGACGATTAGTGCTATGCATTTTCTATGAACTTTTTGGTAACTTGTTGCCAAAGGGGGAGAAAAATATATAGATCATAGGCTTCGAGAGAGAGTGTTTCCTTTTATTCTCTCTTGCTTTGGTGGTTGAACTTTATTTGCTTGTTTTGAGATACTTTATGTCTGTGTGATACTTGGATGATCTTGTGTTTGATCATATGCTACATTTATGCTTGTTGGATGACATTATCCTTTTTATCTCTATATGATCATTCACTTTGCTTGGTGATGAGTGCATGTATTTAATCTTTATCATTTTGAGTGCTCCACCAAGATGTATGTGACATGGAAGAGTAACCCATGAGCCTAACTCTTTGTGCATTTGCTGTCCAAAGCAAATTTTAAACTATGCACAAATTTAGGGGGAGCTCTTGCTTATCACATACTTCTCAAAGCGACGATGTTTTTCACTCTTATTATCATTTGTCGAAGCTTTAATCTATATGTTGTCATCAATTACCAAAAAGGGGGAGATTGAAAGTGCAACTATCCCTAGGTGGTTTTGGTAATTCCTAACAACATATAGCTCATTGAGCTAACATTATTCCAAGATGAATATTTTAGGAAAAGCTCAATGAATGGCATGGCATGGATGAGAAAAGTGGATCCCTCAAAATGCTAAGGAGAAAAGGATTGGCTCAAGCTCAAAAGCTCAAGACTCTACATTTTATATTTTAGTGATCCAAAATCACATTGAGTCTATAGGAAAAGCCAATACTATCAAGGAGGGATGAGGTGTTGCTTAATGAGTTTCTTGCTCCACAGTGCTTAGTGATATGCTCCAAAACCCTCAACTACTTTCTCACATCCACATATGACCTAAACCAAAAGTCAAACTCGGCCCTACCGATTCTTTCTATCCGGCGCCACCGAGTTCAGATGTCATAGCCACTGCCACAAACCCTAGGCAAATCGGTCTCACCGATAGGGATCTCGGTCTCACCAAGATGGGATTGTAATCTCTCTGTTTCCCTTCGTAACGTTTCGGTACAACTGAGATGAGCGATCGGTCCCACCGAGATTGCAATGTAAACTCACTGTTTCCTTTTTGTAACATTTCGGTCCCACCGAAATGAGCGAATCAGTCCCACCGAGTTTACCTGACCAACTCTCTGGTTAGCTTATTACCAAAATCGGTCTCACCGAGTTTGTGTAATCGGTCTCACCGAGATTACGTTATGCCCTAACCCTAACCATATCGGTCCTACCGAGTTGCATGTCGGTGCCACCAAAAATCCTAACGGTCACTAGATTTGCTGAATCGGTCAGACCGAGTTTATCAATTCGGTCCCATCGAGTTTGGCAAGTTGTGTGTAACGGTTAGATTTTGTGTGGAGGCTATATATACCCCTTCACCTCCTCTTCATTCGTGGAGAGAGCCATCAGAACAAACCTACACTTCCAACTTGCTGTTTCTGAGAGAGAACCACCTACTCATTTGTTGAGACCAAGATATTCCATTCCTACCATATGAATCTTGATCTCTAGCCCTCCCCAAGTTGCTTTCCACTCAAATCTTCTTTCCACCAAATCCAAATCCTATGAGAGAGAGTTGAGTGTTGGGGAGACTATCATTTGAAGCACAAGAGCAAGGAGTTCATCATCAACACACCATTTGTTACTTCCTGGAGAGTGGTGTCTCCTAGATTGGCTAGGTGTCACTTGGGAGCCTCCAACAAGATTGTGGAGTTGAACCAAGGAGTTTGTAAGGGCAAGGAGATCGCCTACTTCGTGAAGATCTACCGCTAGTGAGGCAAGTCCTTCGTGCGTGACGGCCATGGTGGGATAGACAAGGTTGCTTCTTCGTGGACCCTTCGTGGGTGGAGCCCTCCGTGGACTCGCGCAACCGTTACCCTTCGTGGGTTGAAGTCTCCACCAACGTGGATGTACGATAGCACCACCTATCGGAACCACGACAAAAACATCCGTGTCTCCAATTGCGTTTGAATTCTCCAACCCTTCCCTTTACATTCTTGCAAGTTGCATGCTTTACTTTCCGCTGCTCATATACTCTTTGCATGCTTGCTTGAATTGTGTTAAGATTGCTTGACTTGTGCTAAGATAGCTAAAATCTGCCAAAGACTAAAATTGGGAAAAGGATAAGTTTTTATTTGGTCAAGTAGTCCAATCACCCCGTCTAGACATACTTTCATCCTACACATGTTCACAGATATCTCCACATTCATACATAATGTCCACAACCATGATTCACTTCAAAGCCAAAAGAATTGAGGAGAGTTATGAATAAAGAAAAACCTCTAGTTCTTGCTACCAGTGCGAGCACAACAAGTCAAGACCATGCGTAATTAATTATATTTTGGTCACTTTTTGTGTTCTAAAATGTCGGCCAGCTCGCGGAAGGACGTGTTGCCGGCACACGCGCGGATTCAATGAAGGCAGGCGGGGTAGTCTGAAGCCAGTTGCATGCGGCGAGGAGGCGTGTTCAGCCGGTCCTGCAACGAGTGAGGCCCTCTTGGTCGGCGCGCCGGTTCAATGCCTGCACTATGAGAGGTTGCGTCCGTGTTAGAGCAATCACTCCCTCTAGTCCTTTTTTGTTTGCGTATAACAAAATCTCATTTTCCATTCACATTTTACAAGTAACATTCATGGACAAACTTTGACCCAAAAAACGATGGGGACTAGTAAACCAGAACGGAGGTAGTAGTTTTTTTTAATCAAAGAAGGGTTTCCCCCTTCTGATTTTCATTACTGAAAACCAACATCTAAATCCAAACATAGTATTTGCCCTAGAACTACCAGGTTCAACATCTCGCAACATAAACCCATACAACCATACGCCAAGGAGGTACGTAGTACTATGAATTCCATTTTCGCTCCATACCAATCGTTCTAAAAACTACTTAACTTATAACGCGCCATTGAAAATCGAAACTCTTAACCCCGCTAAAAAATGATATTTTAAACGTGGCTACTCGATCTGTGGCAACTGGCGAGCCACCGCCTCCAAGTCGTTCACCTATGGTCCCGACCATCAACTCCTACGGATCAAATTATCACGCGAGCTGACTATTCCTACAGAGGTGCCCTCCACCACGTACCCGGTACCCGCGAATGTAGCAATCGTGCACCTAGGGTTTTAGGGTTTACTTGTTAATGTTGCCTTTACGTAAACGCATGTGTGCGAGACAGCGAGAGACGGACTGCGTGCGTGCGCCTCTTCTCTTAGTATATGTACTCCACCGTTTGTCTGGTGTCCAAAAAATTATAATAACTACTAGCAATGTGCCAATGCGTTGCCACACGATCAGAGTATATTAATACATATTCACCGATTTATGGAAAAAAATCTAGTTTTGAAATACGTATATCACTAAAAAAATGTTATGTTTCACTCAAAATATATTCCTTTGGCGGTTTTGATGAGATAAGGGAGGAATGTTGTTGGTTTCAAGATTCGAGAAGTGGTATATGTCTAATTTCTACTCTTACTAGCAAGATGCCCGTGCGTTGCACGGAACATCAATATCTTGTGGGAGAAAAGGATGAACGAGGGAAGGCTTTATCTGCAAATGTGGAGAGGAGTGTGGGTAAATTGCCATAGTTTCGTTCCTATCCGTCAGATATAAATCGGACGGCCTATATTGCAGGATGGCAGGCCCACCATCATCACCAACTCTGTTTTTTATCCCTACTCTTATAAAAAGCATAGTCAGTGATGATCGTGTGCCTGCCATCCTGCAATATAGGCCGTCCGATCTATATCTGACGGATAGGAAGGAAACTACGGCAATTTTGCAAAAAGATACCCACACCCCTCTCCACACTTGCAAATAAGGCCTTCCTTTGTTCATCCTTTTCTCCCACAAGATAAACTACTCATACAAATGTATCTTCATGTTTAGTGCAACGCATGGGCATCTTGCTAGTTGTTGCAAAAAGCACATGTGTGTGAGAGAGAGAGGGAGAGAGGAGGAGGACGGAGTGCATGTGTGACAAAGACACAAAGAGTGTGTGTGCGAGAGGTATCAGCTTAAAATGAGGCGATAGTGTGTGTGTGCACGATCGAGAGGGCGTGTCTCAAGAAGGGAAGAAAAATCTACATAGATACAAGGAGCGGGAGAGAGACATGTATGCGATAGTGGAAGCACGAGTGTGCGGGTGTATAAACCTATCTAGAGGCTAGTCGATAAATGTTTGTGAGAGAAATACGAGTCGGGGGAGCGAAAGCGAGAGTTTTGTGTGTGTGAGAGAGAGAGACGGTAGTCGGGAAGGGGAGTGGAAGCAGGAGTTGTGTGTGAGAGAGAGAGAGAGGGGGGGTGTTTGTCTGATCGGTAAACAAATGAATAATGTTAGTCTGGGATGGAGATGAAAAGGAGACCACAACAAATGTTGTGTCTATAGGAGAGAGAGAGAGAAAGAGTAATTTTAGTGGTATGATTCATATCTAGAGACATATAGGGTGTGTGAGAGAATCCCATAGAGAGAAACACAAAGTGAAAGACGAGTGGAGACTGTGTGTGTGGCAGTGAAAAAGAAAGCTTAGGTACCTGGTGATACGAGAGAACGGTAGAGACATGAGAGATAATGAAAACCGTGTAATGTATAATGATAGGGAGAGTGTGACACTTCTCAAGGGAGACGTCGAGAGACCATGTTTGTGAGGATAGGAGAAACATGAAGTGAGCGTGCGGGTGAGCTGGAGAAAAGAGAGTGATAGCTACATGAAGGAGCATGCATGCGAGACAGATGGCCATGAAAGGAGTGAACATAAAAGGGATTCAAATATTTGAATTCTAGATGATGATACATGTAATCCATACTCGAACCAAAATTGATCTATCAAACATGCATACTCATATGAATTCACGCGCATCTATGTTATTTAATATGTAGATATTACTGATCCATACATTTTAGTAGAACAAAATTTGGTTTAATTTTTTGAATTCAACCTTAAGATTTTGAGATCATTGTATTTGTAAATCATATTATACATATAAAGGAGCAGAATTCTTTGTTGTGCTTTTGAAAGTATATATAAAAATGATGTATATAGAATTTTATTCCAATCAAAAATGGATCCCGGCCGAAAAAATAGAATACAAACGGGATTCGAATTGAATTGGCATGGTAAACGTGCACTCTGCAAAATTTGAACGAAGCAGGGAAAGTCGCAGTAACTGCCTGAAACCAAAATCTGCGAGATGGAAATTACTACTGCCTATCCCTGCCACGCAAAGCCTATCTGCTCGATTTCTATAGGTTTCGATAGGGGTAGGTTTGTAATTTCACTCAAACGTGACATAACCGCCTCTCACCCGGATTCATACACGGTGGGCGTCAAAACACAGTGTGTCCTCGGCCGAAATCGACTACCTCCCCGATTCATACAGGGTGGGCGCCAAAAAAAACTCTCGTCGGCAAATATTCGGTCTATGCGAGATTACCGTCCTATCCCCAACCGACTAATATTGTTGTGATGTAGGAAATTTGAAATGGGGGCTAAGTTTGTAAATTTCCTCGCATTTGAGACAAGCGCGCCCCGAAGACATGGTTCCCCCCTTCCTCTCCACCTCCATAGCCCCATTCGTAGTCTGTGGGCGCCAAAACACCCTCTCCACCCCAGCCTCCTCCGTCCGCCACCCCATCCACCGCCGTCCTCCTCCACCATGCCGGAGCTGATACCTCGACGCCACCGTCCATTACAAGAGATCGACCTATCTCATCCACGGCTTTGGACCGGGATCCTTGCATCCCGTCCTCTCGCTTCATCCCCGCCGTCATCCACCTTGCCGGCGCCACTCCAACGACCGTCTCGTCCACCGCGCCCTGCTGCCACCGTCTACCCTCCTAGATCTGCTTCCACGCCGCCGACAGCCATCGCTACCGCAGCAACGTCAAATTCTCAGCAGATGCATACATGGCGCCGCACCAGAGGCGGTACTCTTTCGTATCTGCTCAACTTATTTATCGCAGCAAGAAAATAGATCGCCATTGCTTTACTCTGATTTCTTGTCCATCACTTACTTGCTAGTTGAGAGCAAACATTGGTTGCGAAGTTGCCTTTGTCCGGTTTGCACCTTCAGATCCGCCATGGCATGCTCAACACTATACTCCCAATGATTATGGTTTTCCCCTTTTATATTCCACACTAGTTAAATCATAGTAGACTAAATTTCAAAATTGGGTCAGTCGATTTTTCAGAGCTCGCCAGAGTTCGCCGGTGCGAA